>NC_136065.1:1270951028-1271030699 GCF_964261635.1 Lissotriton helveticus
CTAAATGTCCCTGAAGGTTTGGAAGGAGAGGACATTAAAGCCTTTATGATCACATTACTTGGTGAAATAATACCCTGGACAAAGTCCGTTGACCTCGCAGAGGACATCCAGAGAGTACATCGGGAACCATTTGGGAGAAATAAGATTAGGAAAAATCTAAGGAAGATCCTCATCCAAAAGCAGTTGGTCATGTAGAATTAGATCGGATATTTCAAAGGCAATGCAGTAAAGGCAATGGCAGCTTGGCCAATACATACAACAGCTGAAATCACTAGGTGCAACAGTCCGAATGCGATTCCCTGCAGCACTAAGAATAATGTGGCAAAACAAAATGCACAACATTAGAGACCCTAAGGAGGTAGAATGCTTCATAGAACAAATTAAACCACAAATGTAGGATCAAATAAGGATCAAGAAAAGACAGAGTAAATAAAATAAGATAAAAGTGCGAGGAGCTCAAAAAGGGGCCAAGGAACGCCCCAAAAAAGGGGCCACTAACTAGATGGGTGCAAAATAAAGTAGGGTAGTGTCGGTTAAAATAATGTCATGGAATGTTAACGGACTCAGGTTAAGGAAAAGAAGGGCCAAAATATTGGAATACCTAAAAATAGTAGATTGCAATATAATGATATTGCAAGAAACACACTTACTAAAAGAAGAATTGGAGAAATTCTTTAAGAATCAAAAGTGGTTAGATATGTGGGTATGCACAAATCAAGATTGCAATGTGAAAGGGGCGGCGGTATTATTAAAGAAATCACTAGTAGCACAGGTTAAATCCACAGAAGTAGACAAAAAAGGGAGATGGGTGATGGTGAAATTAAAGATACATAACAATTTATACACAGTGATTGGGTATTACGGGCCTAACATGGACGATCCAGAACCACTCCAAAAACTTTACTCTCAACTCCTAACAGCGCAAGCTCCGATAATAATGGGGGTAGAATTTTAATATAATTCTAGATCCAAAACAGGACCCGTTCCCACCCAAATATGGTCCAAACCTACCAAAAAGGAGGGAGTGGGTGAACCTTTATATTAAAGATCTCAGGATCATGGATGTATGGAGGGTGAAAGGTAATAAACTCAACAAATTGAAGTTGCAAAATAAGAGATTGAGACATGCATCAAGAATCAACTACTTTTTAATAGACAGGGGCCTACTAAATTTAACATGAAAGGTAGAACACGTACCAGCATACTTATCAGATCATTCTGCAGGGATCCTACACCTTGACTTAAAAAGTTCTGCACCGACTAACAGATGGACGGTGGACAGAGGAATCTTTTTAGATGAAAGCTGCATAGAAGCTCTGGCAAATGATGCCAAGGAGTTCTTCCAAATAAACAAAGAAGGGACCACAAAACAAATTTCCTGGGAGGCATATAAAGCCTTTATCGGGTGAAGAATAACCAGCCCTGCGGCACATAAAAACAAGCATAGAAAAAACAAGATAAGAGAACTAGAAGAAGAGATAACATCCCTGGAGGTTGAGCTAAATAGGACCACTACTATAGAGCAAGGGAAAATCAGCATTGAGGAAGAGAGAACCATAAAAAAAATGGAACTGGCAGACTTTCTTGAATCAATTGTAAAAGATAAATGGGAAGCAAGCAAACTATCACATTACAAATATGGGGAAGGATGTGGAAACTGAAAACAGAGGCAACGCGTAATAAGATAGAAAAGATACTGATAAAAGATCAACAGTATACCACAGAAGAGAAAGAAATTAGGAAAGAGTTCATAAAATTCATTAGCGAACTGTACTCGAAGGACAAGGCACCCACGGAAGATCAGGTACAGTCAGTGCTGGAAAAAATAACCCTCCCAAAGTTTTCTCAAGAACAAATAGCAGAGATTAATCAAGGGATATCCAAAGAAGAGCTTAAAGAAATGTTTAAAAAGTAAGGCGGCAGGTCCGGATGCAATCCCAAATGAGTTGTAAACACATCTGAGAAAGGTATTGGCTACCCCTTTACAGAACCACTCAACGAAATATTCACAACACAGGGGACGCTCCCACTCACCTGGAATGATGCAACTATTAACCTTATATTTAAACCAGGGAAAGACCCTACAAGAAGTGAGGCTTTTAGGCCAATGTCACTCCTAAATGTCGATTACAAGGTTTATACACAAATTTTAGCAAAAAGACTCGGAAAGATTGCAGGCTCCGTAATTCACACAAATCAAAAAGGTTTTATTGGATGAAGATACTTACAGGAATGGACACATGAACTTATCACTGCAATAGATATTGCAATAAAACCACGCAACCCCCCTATCAATTTTAATCCTGGACGCTGCTAAAGCAGGGTAAGCTGGCCTTTTTTAAATTCAACTCTGGCAAAATTCAACATATGAGAGACCTTCCAGAATGCAATTAAACAGATATACAAAAATCCGACAGCAAAGGTGCTAGTGAACGGAGGTGTTAACAGATAACATAATGATAAAAAGAGGAACAAGACAGGGTGCCCACTATCCCCCTTATTATTTGACATGTACATCGAACCACTGGCAGAAATATTAAGAAAGGAGGAAGGAATTGCACCATTTAAACATCAGGGATAGGAGAAGAAGGTTGCACTCTAGAGGCCTCCCTCCCTAAAATAGAAGACATCCTAGAAGCATATACAGGTACCTAGCAAATTAAACTAAAACAGAAATCCTACAGTGGAACAACAACTATCAAGACCCCAGAGTAAAAGAAAAGATAAAATACTTGGGCATAGACCTCACAGTGGACATCAAGGAAATTGCAAGCCAAAATTTTGAAAGAATTTTTAAGCAAGTAAGGAAGCTATTGAAAGTATGGGGGTTCTCTTGCTAACTTTTTTGGGAAGGCCAAATATAATCAAAATGGCCATGCTCCCTAAATTCACTTACTTTTTAGCACCATCCCACTGGAATGTAACCACAACCAAATACAAAAAACTACAAGGAGAATTAAGCAGTTTTATCTGGGCTGAAAAAGGGGCAAGGATAGCCTGGAAAGAAAAATTAAGAAAAAAGGAACAAGGAGAGATTGCTAGCCCAGATATCTTAAACTATTGTAGAGCGTTCCAATTAAAAAATATTAGGATAATTTTAGAGAGTTATGATCTGTATCCCGACCATCTGAAACCATAGTCAATAAGGAAGGAAGCCACTTTCTATACAAATACAGTCATCCTAAGTACTTTAAGAAAATAAAACTAAAAAGCTTAAAGGCTGCAGCAACATGCTGGTATCAAATGAGAAAGATACTTAAAATACCATACTACAGCAGGTATGCGCCCATATGGGACTCCCCAGAAACCCCGGAATGCCTAAAAGACAGACTGGCAAACGGCCTGAAGGAAAACAATATCACAAAGTGGGGTGAACTAAAGACACAGAACTCTGTCATAGAGTGGGAGGCGAGTGAAAGGGCACGGTCGCCAGATTTTAGTACTACCAAATAGGCAGTTGGGTCAAGAACTTAAAAGACAGCGAAGAAGGAAGTGAGATAATTGAGGAAATACTGCAGGAAAAAAAGATCACCAAAAAAGAAATAGCTTACTGGTACTGGGCACTTATTGAAGAAGGAGAGGATCACTATGACATTCCAAACCAGATTTGGGGAGAAGTACTGCCAGAGATGAATATCTTAAACGAATGGCAAGTATCTATGGCTACTTTTTGGAAAATTGTGAAATCTGCACCATTGAGAAGTAACCATCTATTCACTATCCACAGAGCATACTGGACCCCGAAAAGGCTATCTAAGATCAGAGGCCAAAAGGAGAGGAGCTGCCCCAAGTGTGTAGAGCCAGATGCAGATGACCTACACATGTTTCGGCAGTGCCCCCATCTTGAGAAATTCTGGAAAGAGACAGGTAAAATTTTGTTAGAGTATTGGGACGGCAGATAGAGGTGAGTATGGATTTGGTTATTTTTGGGAGAAGTCAGAACGAAGCCCAGGTAACTAAACTGAGTAAAGACCAGGAAAAAATCTTGTTCATACTGATATTATTAGCAAGAAGAGAGATTTGTATTAACTGGGTAAAAGGTACACCTCCAACACATAAAGAGTGAGTGGCGTCTGTACAAAGAATCAATAAACTAGATAGAAGCGGGCAGAGGGGAAAGGCAAATACATTTTGGAATATCTGGGAAGACCTAAATTCACATGTTAACATTGGTGAAAGCATTGTATAGTCCAATGATTAAGCAATGCAATAGAGCCATTCAAAAAGAAAGAGTAGTCAAAATGACTAGCTCAAACCAGAACTGGTTTGCACTGGAATTGGACAAAAAGGAGCTTAAGTGCAAAAGGGAAAACAGAGATTCTCCACGCATACGTTGCGTTTACCTAGGAGAAGCCCCATAAGGTCAGAACACAAAACAAACTGGGCCTCCGACACCTCCATTTCCAAATATTGCTATATGAGGACAAAAAAATAAAATAATATGAGCACTAGGACCCGTGCGGTTCTGGGAGGACTTCAACAGGAATTACGTAAGCTGCTGGGAGGTGTTAAGGTGTGGTTAGGTCATGACGCAATGCGTACAGGAGTGTTTGACCATATGCTAAAGAATATATATGTCTGTTACAGAGCTCCGTGTGTGGCATGTTCATTTGCATGCTGCCGGGCTGGGAAGGTCACTACACCTTACTCCCTAGAGCACTGCCCTGCTGCTACGAGAGGACTGCCCTGCTGAGGACTGCCTTTACCCCTACAGGGCTACCATGCTGCTTGAGGTAGACTGGACCTGTTCCCTACATCCCAGGCTACCTGAGTGACTTCACAAGTCATTTGACTAATGTCCTGTCTGAGCTACAGACAGGGACACAAAAAGCCCCAAAGGCCTCCTTGCAAGTGCCCAGATGACCTGCTGCACTTGACTTGCAACTGGTTAATTTAGTGACTTTTGTGGTTAACCGTGACATGGATTGTGGTTAGTGGGGCTTCCACTCTTCTTAACCAGTAATCCAATTTTTAACACCCACAAAAATGCATGCTCGAGGCATATGAGTTGTACATCATATGCTTGTGCATAGATCGCCATCTAGTGTTGGGTCCGGATGTTTGTACTTTGTTTTCGTTCAAAGAAGTCTTTCCAGTCACCAGGTAGGTGACTCCTCCTTTCGGTGATAGTGCGCATGGGCATCGACTCCATCCTTAAATTGTTTTTTTTCCGCCATCGGGTTTGGATGTGTATTGCTGCGCTCCGGTTCTGCAGCGTTTCTCTGACCTCTTTGACGAGTAATCCATACCTTCAACGATATTGTTATCAATCGTGCTTCCCCATTCGTCATGTATTGTCTCAACTTTAACATCTTTGTTCGGAAAACTCGTGGAAGGCCGTCGAGCCTACCCGCGGCAACCACTCTAGCAGTCAATGGACCGGACTCCCTTCAAGTTATGTCCCGGGTGTCGTGCTAAATTTCCACACACCAACCTGCATGAAGTGTGCAATCTCTGTCTATCCCCAGAAGACAACGAAAAAGACTGCGACACGTGCTGATCATTCCGATCGAAAAAGCCTCTTCGTGATTGTCGGGCTTGACGTCACGAGATGCAACAGCAAAGCGGCTCCTCACCGGACATCGTCGGCAAAGATTCCAACTCCGAACATCATGACCAAGGAGCCAAAGAAGAAGAAGACTTCTCTGTGTCCGAAACAGACTCAGACATCGAAGCAGAGGAGCGAGTTAATCCGGGTCAGTGTACCATGAGTATAGATAACCCCTTGCAACAATCTAAAACAAAGGCTCCGGTCTCTCCTCTGCCTTCGGGCCAAGGTCGGCACCGACAAAAAGTTTCCGATGCCCGGCTCTCGGGCCCGGCTCCATTAACATTAAAAAAAGCCTTCTGGTTTGGGCTCGAACCAACTCCATCTCAGTGCCAACCCAACACATTCGGCACCGAAACACAAGTCCAAGCAGACACCACCGGCACCAAAAGGCTCGGAGCCAAAACCTTTGATGCCGAAGCAGGCAACCAAGGATAAATAGGCTCTGTCGAAAGAGCCTCAGTCCGACCACTCTATTTTGGATACAGAGCAGAAAACGTTGGTGATTCACCCTGATACAGGGCATATTTAGGCCACCCTACCAAAAAAAAGGAAATTAGATCTAACAGAGGACTACCACATTCCTCTAAAGAAGATAAGTGTATGTACTAACGCTTTTCCTCCTTACATCCCACCTACTGCTCCTATTAATCCCAATTTACTTATTTCACCTGAAAATTCACCACCACCAACTTCATCTAACCCACAAGATGATGGGGATGGAGATGGGTATGACAATCAAGATCCCCCACAGGACACTGATCCTTGGCAGGAGTATCACACTGATCCAGATCAAGATAATGATCTAGATTTGCACCCCTCCAGACCTTCCCCCCAGCTCAATATCAGGGGGAGGAGTTACCTTCTGAACCTTGTGAACCATTAGAGCAGGATACCCTCTTTGAGACCCTTAGCTCCTCTCACAGAG
The DNA here is from genome assembly GCF_964261635.1 of Lissotriton helveticus. Classification (NCBI taxonomy): domain Eukaryota; kingdom Metazoa; phylum Chordata; class Amphibia; order Caudata; family Salamandridae; genus Lissotriton; species Lissotriton helveticus. Next base: position 1,270,957,505 of record NC_136065.1, read on the forward strand.
TCACTCATACATTACCTATGCTCAAAGGCATGTTAAAACTCACTGATGACATTTTCAAAGACCATGTCAGGGCTAGATTTATTACTCCTGAGGTGGAGAAAAAATATAAACCAGCACCCACCGACAATACATACATCACAGGTTAATTACCTTTAGACTCTCTTGTAGTCTCTAATGCTTGTAAGAGGGCCAACTCCCAAATGTCAGGTGAAGCTCCACCTCCAGATAAGGAGTCCAAGTTCATTGACGCCTCAGGCAAAAGAGTAGCTTCACAAGCAGCTAACCATTGGGGTATTGCCAATGCTCAAACTTTGTTGGCTCGTTATGACAGGGCTCACAATGATGAGTTAGAGAAACTCATACAGTTCTTACCCGATGAACACAAGACTAAGGCTAACGACCTTATTCAAGAAGGTAAGTTTATTACAAATACCTCTATCAGGTGTGCCCTAGAAGTGGCAGACATAGCAGCCTGTACAATTAACACCAGTGTACTCTTTCAAAGGCATGCTTGGTTGAGAATTTCAGGTTTCAAACCTGAGGTACAAACCTCTATCCTCAACCAACCCTTTGATATGGAACATCTCTTTGGTCTAGCAGTTGACACCTCACTGGAAGAAATGAAAAAAGATACAGAGGTCGCAAAGTCCATGAGGGCTGTGCAGTCACCCACCAATAGGGGTTCCTTTCATTGCTCCTTTTATAGGGGTGGCTCTAAAAACATATCCACAGAGACTTCCTCCTCCTCTTACAAGGGTAATACGCAATCCACCTCACCAAGAGGTTATTTTAGAGGAGGTTTTAGAGGGAACAATGGTAAGGGAAGAAACAAAGGCAACTCCACACGCTCTTCCCCATCCAACAACAAACAGTGACCTCCGATCATAACACTGCTGTTGAGGGACGTCTCTACCAATTTCTCCCTGTCTGGAACTCCATCACTTCAGACAAATGGGTACTACAAATTATCCAATATGGTTACTGCCTGGAACTTACAGTCAATCCCCCAAATATCCTTCCAAGACCACATGCAATGTCACCGGAACATCTCTCACTCTTAAAGCAAGAGGTTCCCTCCTAGAAAAACAAGCTATAGAACCAGACCCATTACAATACCAAGGGACCGGGCTATACTCCCTGTACTTCTTATTTCCCAAGAAGGTTGGCTCTGTAATACCTATATTAGACCTCAGACAACTAAATCTTTACATCCAATCAGACCACTTTCACATGGTCACACTTCAATAGGTTCTCTTGCTCCTTCAGCAAGGTGACTTTCTGTCCACTCTGGATCTAAAAGACGCCTATTTCCATATTCCCATTTATCCCGCCCACCGTAAATACTTCGGGTTTATGGTCGACGGCCATCATTATCAATTCAAAGTCCTCCCATTTGGAGTAACTACAGCACCCAGGGTTTTCACAAAGTGTCTAGCAGTAGTCGGGCTCATCTACGAAGACAGCACATTCAGGAATTCCCCCACCTAGACGACTGGCTAATAAAACCCAGCTCACAACAGAGCTGCCTACGCCACACTTGAAAAACAGTCCAACTGCTTCACGACCTCGGGTTCACTGTAAACCTCACCAAGTATCATCTCCTATCAGCCCACACACAAGAGTTTCTAGGAGCCACAATAGACACTGAGAAAGCTCTAGTATGTCCAACCCAGTCAGGATCTGCAACATGCAGACTCTAATATAAAAATTTCAGCCTCAACACTTATTACCAGCTCGAGTGTTCATGCAACTGCTAGTAATGATGGCATCTTGCATTTTAATCATTCCTTATGCAAGACTCCAAATGCGTCCCCTACAGGAATGCTTAGCACGTCAGTGGAACCAGGCTCAAGATCTAGTGTTGGTGGATTTCGTCGACCCGGTTCCACAAATAGTGCTAACAGTTCGCGCATCGCTCATTCGTTGGGGAGCTCATCTGCAAAAACATACCATTCAGGGCATGTAGACTCTGCAACAGAAACAACGCCACATCAACCACCTAGAACTTCTAGCAATGTTTCTAACATTGAAAGCCTTTCAACTTCATCTAGTAGGCAAAGTTGTCCTGATTCGCACAGACAACATAAAAGCAATATACTATATACAAAAACAAGGAGGGACACACTTTCTCCAGCTCTCTCAGTTAGCCCAGAGCATCTGGAGATGGGCCATACCTCAAAAAATATATTTCCTTGCAGAACACCTCTGCTCAGTCGTCAACGACAGCCGATCCACAAATGGGAACTCCACCCTCAAGTACCCCTCTCATTCTTCCAAATATGGGGCTTACCAGAAATAGACCTGTTCATCACCCACCTTGACGCAAAAAGCCCAAACTCCGCATCCAGTTATCCACACCCATTGTCCAAAGGCATGCTTTATGGATAGGTTGTTCAAGGATATTTGCTTACGCTTTTCCTCCTCTCCCACTCATTCCATTAATGGTTCGGAAGCTCAGACAGCAGTTCCTGACACTAATCCTAGTTGCTCTCACATGGGCCTGTCAACCTCGGTTCACAACCCTGTTGGAACTATCAGTAGTCCCTCACCAAAAACGACACCTTACTCCCAATCTTCTCACTCAGAACCGTGGAGAGATAAGGCATCCAGATCCCAGTCCTCTTAACCTTGCGATCTGGCACCTGAAATACTAGAGATTGGTTATCTTAATCTTTCGCCCGACTGCATGAATATTATCAAAGAACTTAGATGCCCTACCAGAAGAGCAAGCTATGCAGCAAAGTGGAAGAGGTTTGTCATTTATCATAACAACAATAAAATCAATCCACTAGATGCTTCAATTCAAAACATAATTTGCTATCTACTACATCTACAGTGTTCCAATTTAGCATACACATCTATACGCTTACATTTTGCTACAATAGCTGCATATCTTCAAAACAGACAACATTTGTCTCTTTTTAGAGTGCTTGCTATTAAAGCATTTATGGAAGGACTTAAAAGAGTTATTCCACCCAGGCTTCCACCTGCTCCAGTGTGGAATCTCAACATAGTTCTTACAAGACTCATGGGTCTACCTTTTGAGCCATTGCAAAAATGTGAACTACAATTTCTCATGTGGAAGGTAGCCTTCCTCTTAGCCATCACATTTCTGAGGAGAGTGGGTGAGCTTCAGGCACTAACCATAGAAGAGCCATTTTTACAAATAAACCAAAACAAAGTGGTTTTAAGGACTAACCCAACATTTTTACCTTAAGTAATTTCTGCCTTTCATATCAGCCAATCCGTTGAGTTACCTGTCTTCTTCGCTCAACCAGATTAATTGGCAGAACGTGCTCTTCACACCTTGGATGTCAAAAGAGCATTTTTTTACTATATAGAAAGGACAAAACCTTTCAGGAAAACCAAGCACATTTTTGTTGCTTTTGCCTCACCACATAAAGGCAATTCAATATCAAAATCAAGTATTGTATGGTAGATACTTAAGTGCATTCAAATATGCTACATCAAAGCTAAACGCAGAATAATAATTCCCCCTAGAGCGCATTCTACACGCACACTTGGGGCTTCTGTGCCATTCTTAGGAAATATACCAATAGATGTCATCGGCAAAGCTGCAACATGCTCTATACCACACACATTCACAAAACACTAGTGTGCAGATGTTTTTTTTTTAGCAAGACAACAAGCTAGTGTGGGCCAGGCAGTTTTATGTATGAGAGGGTCGGGCAGAAAAAGAAATGAGGAGGTCTTATTCGTGGATCTATGATGGCGTGATTTTATTTTCAGGGAACAACTCAAACAAAAACAGGTAAGTGTCTCAGGGGTTATCCGGGTGGTTGATGTCCTTCTTCCTTCCATCCTCCCTCCTCCAAGCGAGTGATGGTGACATCCCCGGGTACTGAGGGAAGAGAAGAGATAGAAGGCGGTAAGTTTGACTGTCCTGAATGCAGCTGGGGTTTATTAAAGGAGAAGACTACCGTCAACAATGTCAAAACGAAGAGAAAAGAAAACACTGTGTGCAGTGAGCAGGGTTGCAGTGAGGTTTGGGAGAAAGATTGAAAGGCACGGGGATCCGAAGAAAAGAAGTTTCCCAAACAACTGCCCCTTAGTTTCAGGTGGCGAGGAGAAACCGAGCCTTTGTAGGCTAGGTCTCAATAAAAGAAAAGGAGGATTGTAGTAGCCGTCCAAAGCCTCGAAGTCGGATGACCTCTTTTGGTTTGTGCCCAACAAAGTAAAATTAACAGGATGCCCCGTGCTCTCCCCCCCGCAACAACAAACAAAACAGACCCTATACTCTGGGGTGCCCATGTTCAACCAAACCCTTCCCCTCCCTTCACTCCCTCCCTTTTCCCGGACCACGTACTGTGGGAGCCGTAACTCTCCGGAGTTACGGCGGTGTGAAGGCATCCTCCGGGGGAGTCCACCAGTCCTCTGACCAGGTCTCAGGTTCCGCGTGCACGTCTTCTGCGTCCTCCTCGCTGACGGTGCCAGGTCCTGGATCCTTCGTTCTTACGTACCGGTGTGCAGGGAATATCCTCTTCTGTCGCGGTCCTCACCAGGCTTCCTCCTTCCGGTCTCCAACCGCCTTTCTCCTTCCTCTCTCTGATGTCTTCCGGCCCCTCTATTTGAGGAGGATGTCCCGCCTGTCTATTTGTCGAGAGCTCTTTCTATTGGCTCTCTCCCTCCCTGGGATGTTCCTGTTCCTGTATGGGAGAAGTCTGGGTTAGTTAACTCTTGCTTTTCTGATTTCTTCCCCTCGGCAGAAGACAGGTTGTTCGTTAAGTCGGGGTTAGGGGTCATGATTGGGGTAAAGGCAGGCTCCTCACAGTACACTATTTCAAGTACCTTTACCTGTTGCAGTAATATCTTAATTAGATAATATAAACATGGACATCTATCTTTACTGCTCCTACTAACTCCATCATCAACCTTTATGGCAAAACAATCTAAGGATGGAGTTGATGCCCATGCGCACTATCAGCGAAAGGAGGAGTCACCTACCTCGTAACTGGAAAGACTTCTTCAAACAAAAACAAAGGGCAAACATCCGGACCCAACACTAGATGGCGGTCTGTGCACAAGCATATGGCTTTACAGCTCTATATGCCAAGAACAGATGCATACTGGGTAAGTAGAATTTTCCTTTTAGGGCATTGTCAAGGTTCTACGGTAAACTATGCCTTGGAATGCCACTTACCATCCATTGAGTGGAATATACAGCTGACGAGATCTCTGCAGTTATTGCAGTTATCTGCCTCTGTAAAAGGTTTAACATTACCAGAAATCCCTTTAGGTTTATGAGTGTATTTTTTATTTTTTATTTCTTTATTGCATTTCAAGTAAAAGTACATCAATTTGCAATCTCAATCCCCAACGAAGACCCCCCTTCCCCCCATCCGACTATAGCCGTTAACCGTCATACATTTAGCACTCTTACATTAGATAGGTCGTTAATTTACACAGCCAAACAGCCAACAACCCTTAGGGAGGGCAGGCGGCGCTTCTCCACAATTATTTATCTCATGGTTGGAAAGAGACACCGTAATATGCGTGTAATTATAACACGATAGTGACTGCTAGATCTGTCCCAGTCCTTCCACGCAACATATTACCCCACTCCCTGTGGTGGTGCGGGTGCATCATCATCTCTCTTGCTCATCAAGTATGTGTGGTAGAGACTCCAGAAATTTTTGGGCCTGCTGGTGGGGGGCTGCAGTTCGCTCTAATTTTCGGGTTGAGTACAGCAATATAGCATGTCGAGCGCCCAGTGTTTTGGCGTTGGTAATGGGCCTCTCATCCAGCAGCAAGCCAGCACTCTGCGGGCCATCAGAAGACCCATATCAACCAATCGCCTAACTGCTCTAGGTAATTTTTTAGTGTAAGCCAATATATCCATCAGGGGATCCGGTGTAATCTCAGCCTCCGTTAGTGAGCTTATTTCAGCGAAGATTTTCTCCCAGTATCCCCAGACTCCCGGGCATTGCCAAGTGAGGTGCAGGAAATTCGCCTCAGGGGCACTGCTTCTTTCACAACCTGCCGAATCCCGCAGGCCATATTTGAAGAGTCGCGCAGGGGTGTAATACACTCTGTTTAAGAACTTGAAGTGAATTAATCTGTGTCTGCCATTTAGAGAGACCTTCTTAGTGACTGTGCAGCAGTAGCGCCATGTGTCATCATCTAGTGCTAGGCCCAGGTCAGTCTGCCATGCCAGCCGCGCCTTGGTGTATGGGTACCGGGCAGGCGTTTGTGTGAGTTTGTATAGGCTAGACAGCAGCCCTCTGGGTGTTGTGGTTTTGAGTACATGCGTAAGCTGGGGGACCTCTGGGGGTTCCGCCATGTCCCCACCTAATAGGTCACCCAAAGCGCTGCGCACCCTGTGGAATTGAAAGCGCGTCAGCAGCGGAGGCGGTGCGCTGGAGCCCAAGACCTGCTCCCATGTCCTAACCACTCCATCTGCAAACAAGTCTCCCGCCGTGCGTATGTTCAGGGTGTGCAGAGCTTCAATTACTCCCTTCTCCATGAGCGGTGGGAGCCACCTAGCCCAATCTACCGGCATAATCGGTGAGTATAGCAGTGCCCCGCCCTGCATCCGCAAGAGGCTGTGCCATGCATGATTGGTAGCTGTCAAGGAGTCAAGTATGCCTGTTCTACGATCAATAGTTCTGAAAACAGTGTGAGGGAGTTTATCTGGTCGTGCAAAAATGGTCTCCATGCGTACATGAGGTATGTTTCTGTCTCCGTGCAGCCATGTGTGTAAGTGTGACGCCTGTGCTGCTCTGTAGTACGCTTCCATGTCTGGGGCTCCCAGCCCACCCATCGCGTAAGGCATAATAAGTGTCGTCCATTTGACGCGTGGCTGGCCGCCCGCCCAAGCTAGCTTCGTCATCTGTTGTTGTAGTCGTGCAAAAAATGATTTGGGGAGGACTATTGGTAAGGCAAGGAACAGGAACAGGAATCTCGGGAGCACGACCAGTTTCATTAAGGATATGAGTCCCATCAGGGATAGTGGAAGTTTGCTCCACTGCACCACATCATCCTCCAATCTACTCACCGCAGTGCCATAGTTGGCTCGAAAGAGAATTTCCGAATCTGTGTGTAAATGTATCCCCAAATATTGAATCGTATCTGTGGTCCAATGGAGGGGGTACTCCATTTGTGTTTGTTGCGTGAACGGCGTGAGCGGAAAGGCGAGCGACTTTGTCCAGTTGACCCGAAGCCCTGAGAGCGCCCCAAATCGCACTACCTCCCGAAGCACAGATGATAAGTTGTTGTCTGGGTCACGGATGTACAGCAAGGTGTCATCAGCGTACATCGAAACTATAGCCTGAAAAGCCTATGCCTTCGTTTCCGTGGTATTCCCGCAACGCACAGGCTAGCGGTTCTGCCACCAGAGCATATAGGAGGGGCGAGAGAGGGCATCCCTGTCTGGTGCCTCTGCTAACGGGGAATGGGTCCGTAACCAGATCCCCTATGCGGAGCCTCGTTCTCGGTCCATGATACAGTGCCCCCAGCATTTGTAAAAAAGGCTGTCTCAAGCCCATACGCTGCAGTACCATACGCATGAAGGGCCATTCCACGGAGTCAAAGGCTTTCTCCATATCGAGGAAGACAGCCAGTGCTTTCACATCCGGTCTGACATGTTGAATCACTCCCAAGACCGTGCGTATGTTATAAACTAAGTTTCTGCCAGGGACAAACCCCGCCTGTTCTGGGGCAACTAGTCCATCCACAAGCAGGGCCAAGCGAGTGGCCAGTACCTTGGCAAATAGCTTGGCATCGACATTAAGCAGCGACCGGGGCCTATACGAACTGCACTCTTCTTGGGGTTTCCCCGGTTTCAAGATGGTAACCAAAAGTGCCTCCCTCATTGAGTGCGGCATGCTGCCCTCCATGCATATGTCGTCAAAGAGGGCCGATAGGTGTGGTAATAGTTGGTCCTTGAATGTTTTGTAGAAGCCCGCCGTTAAGCCGTCAGCTCCTGGTGCACTGCCCGATTTCATACTGGCTAGCGCGTCTAATATCTCGTCCTTCTCAATCGGTTGCATAAGGAATTCCCTGTCATGATCGGCCAGGGAAGGAATGTCTATATGACTGAGATAGTGATCAATTTCCTCTTCCATATCCTCCACTTTCGAGGAGTACAAATCCGAATAGTAAGATTGGAAAGTCTCAGCTATTTCTTTCTCATCTGTAGTAGGAATTCCCGCAGCAGTGTGAACCATAGGAATGTGTTGGCGCCGTCGTGTCCCCTTCATAAGGTTGGCCAGTACCGCGCTCGGGCGCTCCCCTTCCCCATACACCCGAGCCGTGGAGTATTTGCTCATGTGGCGGACCTCTCTGTCCGCCTCCTCATGATACTCCGCTAATAGTGTCTTAATTTCTGCGCTCACTGCGTCATCTGAGAAGAGGCACTGTCTGCGCTCCAAGTCTTCTAGCTTTCCCTCTAGGTCTGCCAGTCTCTGTCTGATTGCTTTAAGAATGCCTGAGTGCTTTGACATTGCTACTCCTCGAATATAAACCTTAAAGGCCTCCCACACCACCTGGAAGCTCTCGACTGAGCCTATATTCTTTTAAAAAAACAAGTCTATGGCCTTGGTTAGTTCTCCCTTAAACACCGGATCAAGCAATGAGTTTGGTGGGAATCTCCAGGTAAATGGTGGTATGAGTTTGCCTGGTATGCGAATGTCCACGAGGACCGGTGAGTGATCAGACAGGGTTCTAGGCAAGACCCTGCAGTCCTTCACTAGGTTTAGTAGGGAGGAGGAAGCCAGCAAGTAATCTATCCTAGTGTGGATGTTATGAAATGCGGAGAAGTGTGTGTACCCTCCCTTTTGCGGATTCCTGGACCGCCACACATCACCCAGATCGAGGCAGGTGATTGCGCTCTGCAGCTCCAGGGCAGCAGCCGCAGGTCGGCGGGGAGGGCTGGTGGATCTGTCTAAAGTCGGGTCCATAGTGAGATTGAAGTCACCCCCCCATAACAGTTGACCCCCATGGTTCAATCGTCTGATCTTGACCGTGAGAGTCTTGTAAAAGTCTGGTGAGTCAAAATTAGGGCCATATGTATTGACTACTATCATGTCTGTAACTGGGCCGAAGCATCTAGATATAACAAATCTCCCATCAGGGTCCGCTTCCAGCGTATGGATCTGCAGTTTGGATTTTGGGTTAACCCACGTCAAAACCCCTCTAGCGCTAGAGGTGAACCCCGCTACTGAAATGTGGCCCTCTAACCCTCTGCAACGGAGCATGCGGTTATGTGTCGGGAGGTGTGTCTCCTGTAGCAAAGCTACGTCGACGTGCTGGCGTTGCAGATAGCTAACGACCTTTCTGACTTTACGGTGGTCGTTCAGGCCGCGGACATTCCAGGTAAGAACAGTCAGTTTAGGTGTGTGTGGTGGATTCCCATCTATGCTGGTGTCAGCCATTACTCCTTAGTGGTAAATAGTAAGCATGCGTATGAATAACTGTGTAACACATGGTCATATTGTGCAAAGTCAGATCATGCAATTCCCCCAACATAACAACATTAACTTCTGCATATTGCAATATCCCTGCTAAATAGTTCCCCATAACACCTCCACCCCCCTCCCACAGCAGACCAACCCCAACTTGGCCCAGCATGTTAACGTCCCCCTCCCAATTCTTCCTAATGACTCTTAAACAATCCCGTAGTGGGATCAACAGTGCACACAGCGCGGGGGCCAAGGTTGCCAAGTGGGTCGGCCGTTACTCCCGGCAGTGACTACTCAGGTGCCACCCCTGCCGCTGTCGCCCATAAAAGGTGGCGCCGGTGCGAGCCATTAGGGCTCAGATGGGCCACTACAACATGCGCACAGACCCGCACTCCCCCCAACAAAAGGGTATCTAGTTCGGGTTAAGTCCAGTGCCGCCCTGAACCCCTGCTCACATACGATAGACAAGTGTGGGGGAATTCAGTTTAAGGGGAATTATAAGATTAGGCACTCTGACACTTCTGAACATACTTTACTGCTCGTCTTCAGCCCGGCCACTTCTTAGCCATCCCGGCAGCGGTGGGCGCCATCTTGTGTGAGGCAGGTGGGGACAGCGCTCAAGTCGGGCCGTCCTTCCCGCCCTCTTTGTGTATTTAAATTAGTCCATCAGCAGCGCTCGGCGCCTTCAGAAGCTCTCCCTGGTGAGGGGAACTGGGGCTGCGAGCTGCAGAGCAATTCTAAAGCAATGTGATAATCTGGATGTGTATTTTAATAGCGTTTTTGGAGCGTTTTTATTAATTTTAAAATCCGCCTCATTTTGACTGTGGGGGAATTCAGTTTAAGGGGAATTATAAGATTAGGCACTCTGACACTTCTGAACATACTTTACTGCTCGTCTTCAGCCCGGCCGCTTCTTAGCCATCCCGGCGGCGGTGGGCGCCATCTTGTGTGAGGCAGGTGGGGACAGCGCTCAAGTCGGGCCGTCCTTCCCGCCCTCTTACCTCCCTATAAATGTGTAAAGCGCCCAGACGGCGCAGCGGGCTGGCGCAGCGGGGGCGCCGGATGCGCGCCGAAGCCGCGCCTAAGCCAAGCCCGTCTGCGCCCGTCCGCGCCAAGATCGCGCCGGGCGCGGGCTATGCTGCCCAACATCCTCTTGTCATCAGGTATGATTCTGACGCCCTGCTTTCAGTGCGTTTGACCAGACCCAGCCATAGTTGTAAGGGGTATCTCCTTACTGATCACCTATGGGGCCCTTTCTCATGCCGCCTCTGTAGATGGCCATCCCTAGGACCTCCTGACGCAATTCCTCCCCAACCCCCTCCCCTTCCAAATAAACTTGCCACTTTCAACTGTGGTCTGATTAATGCCAGATCTCTAACACGCCACGGACAAGACGTTCACGACCTTATACTGTCGCACGGCCTCGACGCCACTTTCATTACTGAAACATGGCTAAACGACGCATCAAATCCCGATTTAGCAACCACCCTCCCCCCTGATTTCTCCATCTTTAGGCGTGATAGACCCTGTGGTAGGGGAGGGGGGATAGCCATCATCGTCAAGAAATCCTTCCTTTGCCATACTTTTGATCTGACCTTCATCAAGCACTGTGAAGGGTTAGGCTTTGTTATCCAAATTAATCCATCCACCTCCTTTTCAGGAGGACTCGTCTATCGACCCCCTGGGAATGCAACTCCGTTCTTGGACTCCCTGGACAAGACTTTTGCTTCACTCTTGACTCACTACCCCACCTTCACCCTCCTCGGTGATTTTAATCTCCATTTGGAATCCCCCTCAGATGCCCACACTCTTAATTTTCAACATTCATTGGACATTTTTGGCCTCTCTCAATTGGTTTCCCCCCCAACGCATCGGGCCGGCCACACGCTAGATGGCATCTGTACTAATTCCACCGCCCTAGCTGTCTGTCCCCCGATTCCACAAATATGGACCGACCACTGTCTTATCCCCTTTTCCATCAAGGTAAAACCCTCATCACAACCCAACACTATCCACTCTCCCGCTCCCTTTCCGATCAATTGGAAGAAAGTCGCTGATCATATTATGTTAAACCCCCGGCCCCTTGCTCCCCTTCCTATTATTGTCGGAGATGTATCTCAAGACTCCAAAAATCTCCACTCTTGGATTCACAAAACGGTCACGTCTTTCTCCATACCAACCATCCTAAAACCAGTTCACCGCAAGAGAAAACCCAATGCCCCCTGGTATACCCAGGCCCTCACCGAATGCCACCTTAAATGCAAGGTCCTTGAAAGAGAGTGGAGGAAAACTTATAATGAGACTTCCAGATCTCTTTACATCTTACAGAGGAAACAATACCTCTCTAATATAAAAAAAGCCAAAAAGGAGTTTTTTACTTCAGCTATAGAGGAAGCTAAACAAAAACAACAGACCATTTTTAATATAGTCAAGTCTTTCACCCATCCCAAGGCCCTGACACTTGTAATACCTCCATCTCAAGCCCTCTGCGATCAAATAGCAGTTTTTTTCACTGACAAAATAAATACCCTTCACAAAGATTTTCCCCTTCCCTCATTTCATACACATGATGCCGTTACTACTATACCTTCACTAGACAAGTTTACAGCAGTTTCCCTGCTACAAACACAGAAGGCCATCATGACCTGCAAATCGGGAGCCCCTACGGACTCTTGCCCTCCGATTATTCTTCACTACCTCATCGAGCCCGTCAACCCCTTCATCAATGTCATTGTTAATGGCTCCCTTAGCTCTGGCATTGTCCCCGCGGAATGGAAGAAGGCCATAGTCAAGCCCCTTATGAAAAAGCAAAACAAATCCCCCACAGACTTATCTAATATGCGCCCCATTTCCCTACTCCCGGTACTAGGCAAAATCACCGAACGGCTGGTCCACGAGGAACTAAAAGCCTTTGTAGAAGACAATCACACTCTACATCCACAGCAATCAGGTTTCCGCCCTGGCCACTCTACAGAAACCGCACTGATTGAACTATCGGACACCATTAAGTTCTTGCAGGATGAAGGGAGACATGCTGTACTCATCCTGCTCGACTTAACCGCAGCATTCGACACCATCTCGCACGCTATCCTTATTAATAGAATGCGCGAGATTGGGGTGTCGGGTACTGTTTTAACATGGATTGCATCATTCTTATCCAATAGAACACAAACAGTATCACTTGGCCCTTTCCTCTCCGGCGAGAAGCCTGTCACATCCGGCGTGCCCCAGGGGTCCATACTCAGCCCCCTCTTCTTCAATATATATATGGCCCCCCTCTTAACATTGATTGAATCCCACGGTATCCGCGTCACATCATATGCTGACGATACCCAGCTCGTCGTCACCATTGATAAAAAACATCCTGACCCTGCCCTTAGATTCCAGAACTGTCTTTCCCAAGTTTTCTCCTGGCTCAACCTTAACCATCTCAAATGTAACAGCGCAAAAACCGAAATTATACCACTAGGTAAAGACACCCTTTTCTCACCTAAAGACTGGTGGCCTCAAAACTCTGAAGCACCGCCATGTGCGGTTTCCTCGGCCCGCAATTTAGGCGTTCAATTTGACTCTTCCTTGAGTTTTGATGACCATGTACGTATCACAGCTGGGTGCTGCTTCAACCTCATCCGACAGTTGAAGAAATTCTTTGACTTCCTCCCTATCTCTGCTAGGAAAACAGTCGCGGTAGCCTTAATCCTTTCCCGGCTGGACTACTGCAACGGCCTCCTGGCTGGAATAAAGAAGTCCTCTCTAAAGAAACTGCAAAGTGTTCAACATGCAGCAGCCAGACTGGTTCTTAAACTTCCAAAAAGGTCTTCTGCCTCTGCAGCCCTCAACACGCTGCATTGGCTTCCCCTCCACAAGAGAGTCCTTTTTAAACTCCTTATCACGGTTTTCAGGGCCACTAGGAACACTGGCCCTCTCTATCTAGCCAAGCGCTTCCAGCGCTACATTCCATCACGCTGTCTAAGGTCATCTGAAGCTAATTTGATTGTAATTCCTAGAATAAAGCTGAAAACAAAAGGTGGTAAAACCTTTTCATTCCTTGCGTCAAAGGCATGGAATAGTCTCCCTTTTAACCTCAGGCACGCCCCCACAGAAAGCCAGTTCAGGAAACTCTTGAAGACCTGGATTTTCCTCCACCCCGACTCAGCAGGTCTGGCAGCCATCTGATCCACTCCTCACCATGTCGGTTCTCTGATCGCTCAGCGCCAGGATGCTCCTTCCGGAGCGATAGTCGCGCTTTATAAGTGTTAATAAATATCAAATATCAAATATCAAGTAGACGTGCAAGCTCTAAGCCCAGTGGGAAGATGCTAATCAGAACAGTCTCACCAATATCTTGGAGCATCAGGATTCCTTAGCACTGCTCAGGGAGGTGTAGGCAGGAAATACCCAAGTGTCAGAGTGGTCCATATGGCCGTGCCAGGGCTCCAGATTGCGGCGAAGTACGTCGCCAGCAGCCAGGTGACGCATATTCAGCAAAACCACTGGTCGGTGCAGTCATTTTAGTCCTGTTTGTCCAGCTGACCGCCTGTGTCCTCCTCGCCGTTCTGACTCCTAGGGCTGCCCCTGCCTTCCTTTGTCCAAACTTTCAATGCCATGTGTAGGTCTTTAGGATCCGTAAAAATGTGAGAGTGACCTTGTCGATTGATTCTTAATTTCGCAGGATAAAGCATAGCGTAGTCCAATCCTAGGTCACGGAGTTGTCTCTTATACAGGGCAAAGTGTCTGCGTTCTTCTTGCTCCTTGGCGGTAAAGTCCGGGTACAGAGAGATGTTGGAGCCCTCGTAGTGCAGAGTCCCTTTCTCTCGGGCTAACCGTAAGGCCGTGTCTCTATCTCTGTAATTTAGTAGTTTGGCTATGATTGGCCTCGGGGGTGCTCCCGGCTTTGGGCGTGGGCCCAGCGTGCGGTGTGCTCGTTCCACTATGAACATCGGGGAGAACACCTCTGCTCCCAGCAGCGTTGTCAGCAGTTTCTCGACGAAGAGCTCCATTTTACCTGTTTGCGTGGTCTCCGGCACTCCCGTGATCCGTATGTTCGATCTTCGAGAGCGGGCCTCCAAGACTTCCGACTTGTCTTGTATGACTTGCAGTATTCCGTCGTGCTGCTTTTGAAATTTATCTTGTTCCGTTTGTGCCTCTTCGACCTCAGTTATGCGCCTCTCCGCCATGTCTATTCTCTCTGCATGCTTGTCAACTCTCTCGGTCATGCGGTCCATACGGTAAAACAAGGCATCTATTTTGGAGCCTAACTACGCTATGCTCTCTTGGAAGCCCTTTTCCATCGACACTAACAACATTTTAATGTCTGCGTAGAACGTGCCTTCAGCTCCTTTTGCCTGTGGATCCGACTCCATCATCTGCGCCTCCGGGGCCATGGCGCGACGCTGGTCGAATGGCAACTTGGTTTGGGTCTTGTCGCCCTTGCCCATTCTGCTCCCAGTTCTTCGGGTGGCTCCCTCCACGCACTTTCGCTATATCTCGGTGGGGTAGTGCAATGTGATTATGCCGTCCGCTCTCCCAGCACACAGCCGCCGCAGTCCGGGACCCGAACTCCAGCACCAGCTCCTGAGCGTGGGGTTTAGGTCG
Organism: Lissotriton helveticus; assembly: GCF_964261635.1. Taxonomy (NCBI): domain Eukaryota; kingdom Metazoa; phylum Chordata; class Amphibia; order Caudata; family Salamandridae; genus Lissotriton; species Lissotriton helveticus. The sequence continues at coordinate 1,270,972,519 of NC_136065.1, forward strand.
ATCTTCCTATCGGAGCCGTCAATGCTGCAGGCGCCGCACTGCTAGGCCCCAACTCCGTCACGCCACTTGGTCAGCAGCAGCGCTCGCCACTACCAATCGTGTAGGTAGGGTCCACTCACCGCTCGAAAGCATGCGCCGCCGGAGGTGCACACCGCCACGCCACCGCAGTGACTGCACCAGGAGGGCGTCCCAAGTCGCCACCAGTATCCGGGTTCCAGGGGGCCCCAAAGTCCCTCTCCTCATGCTTGGTATTGTAGGCTGGGGCACTTCAGGCTTATTTCAGTTGGGACCCTCTGTGCAAGTGGCAGCTGCAGGGACTCCGTGTAGTCGGACCCCAACCCCAAAGTAACCCTCCAGGAATGGGTCAGCTGGGGGCTCTGCCAACAGGCAAGCGGTCGTGCGGGCCGAGTTGTTGCTTCCCGTCTATCCGCAGGGGGGCCCGCAATGTCTTCTCCGTCTTTCGCGGCTCTCCGCTCCCCACCGGGCTGTCGACACTGTGGCCGGCCACACGCCCTAGCACGCACAGCGGCCGCCGTGGTAACTTTAGGCCGGGGATGTACGGCCTAGGATTCGAGCGCTCTCTCGCCCACAGTGAAGGCCACCGCGGCTCGCCGCGGCTCCGTTTCTCTGGGTTCCGGCAGCGGAGACCTCCGGTTGTGTGCGGCCACCTCCGAGACCCGTTTAGGCCCTCACCAGCAGGATATTTATCGGATAATTAGGGCGTTAGTGCGGAGCGTCTTGATCACGCGTCCGCCATCGGCCGTGGCCAGATTTATAAAAATGTCATGCAATGCAACATGGCAAGACACCTTCCTGCACTGCATGAAAGGGAGAGGGTAGGAATGCATCATATTTAACATTATATAGAGCATTCCTATCGTTACCTTGCGCTGGCACACAATGTGCTGACTTGCACCAACGCAGATACCCTTGCCCCATGGTGCAAAGGTGCCTGGGTTGCAAGCAGAATTGTTTTTGTCCAGGAAAAGACACCTTCCTGCACAAGTACAATCCTCTGAGGCTTTTTCCTCTTTCTATGTGTACCGCACACAAAGAAAAAGGAGAATGCAAGGAGAAATATATTTTACCCCATTACGCCCCCTCTGGGAATGTGCCAAAATCCGTGAGTAGATGCGTAGGAACACCCATGCTCCTCCCATTGAACACCTGGGGCAGAGTAATGCAAGGCAGTGACTTGTGCTGCTTTGTGTTGCTCCAGATTTACGAAGCCCTGCAAGGCCACGCAAGGCGGCCTTTTTTGTTGCTTGGTAAATCTGACTTTAGTGCTGTGTTGCTCTTGTGTTATTTTATGTGTTGCAAGGGCAATGCAACTCTATGCTGAATCTGGCCCTGGATGTGTTCAAGCCAGAGAAATGACCCCCTTTTTTTAATAGTATGTATTTAAAGGCCTTAATTGTTCCACTGCTGTTGTAAAATGCCCTTTTTGGATGACCCCTCCCCTCCCGTTTATGCTGCTAGATGCTGTGGTAATTGATCTGAATTTGTGCTAGGTCCTGCTAACCAGGCTCAGCACCAGTGCTCTTTCCCTTGAACTGTAACTGTGAATTGCTACACCTAGTTGGCAAAGGACGTTTATAAATGTTTAAGTCCCTAGTATATGGTACCAGTGGTACCCAGGGCAGGCATGTAAAAGGGGTACCAGAGTGGCAGCACTTAGTGTGCCACCCTTAGTAACCTGAGTAACACTAAAGGCTGTGGGTCTGCCATGTCAGCCCTGCACGAGCAGCTTGCCTGCTTGAGTTCAACCCTGCACACACCATGTGTGACATGGTCACCTCAGTGCATATAGCATATATGTAAGTCACCCCTTAGGTAGGCCTCCTATAGCCCAGGATGCAGGGTGCAGTATATTTTATGTGTGGGAATATATGTGCAAGCATATATTGCTATATTGCCCTGTGTAATGTAAATGTAAACTTGAATTATATAGCCCACTGTCACCCAAAGGGTATCCTGGCGCTGCGAGTTACCGGGATGTAAATGTGCCAAAATGAAAACGGCTATCCCCAAGACTAGAGATGGGCAGAAAGAAAGAAGGGAGGAAAGAGAAGGTATCTGATAACGTGCTGCCGGTTATCATGCACAGCTGCTTCCTCCCATCTCTAAGTTCTGACAACTAATTGTCACTTTATTACTGACGAAGAAGTAAAGAACAAAGGGCCATATGTATCAAGCTAATTTTTAGTCGCAAACGCTGTGATTCGAAAGAAACAGCGTTTGCAATTAAAAATTTGCTAATTCCTATGTATGATGCACAATCGCATCGCAAAATGAGAAATCGCAAAAATAGCGATTTCTTACATTGCGAGAACCAGAATTCTGCGAATTCCCTAGCGATTTCTTATTTTGCGATTTCTTCAGTTTGCGAAATTCGCAAACGGGATATCGCAAAATAAGAAATCGCTATGCAATGTATGAAAAAATCACAAATAGAGAATTTACGAAATTCGCAATTTAGAGAATCGCAATTAACACCAAGTAGGAGCAGGTGGTAACCAGGTGCAAACTATTTAAGGAGTCCCACAATGCAACAGACTTTTTCCACAATGGCTGGGCTGTTTGTGATAGCCAGGAGGCTGCGACTCAGAGCTGCTGCACAGAGGAGGAGACGCCAGGAGAGGATATTCCGTGCGCGCATTACCATGTTCCAGCGGACTGAGGAGGACATCCATAAACACTACAGGCTGGATGAAGAGAGCATCCTTGATTTAATTGAGGATCTCAAACCCTTTCTTGAACACGCCACATGCAGGACACACTCCATCCCCACCCACATCCAGGTCCTGTGCTCACTGCACCTCTTGGCATCAGGTAGTTTCCAGGGGGTGATTACCTCAGCAGGAGGGGTGTTACAGAGTGCACTTTCGCTCTTTTTCCACGTGTTCCTTGATGCCATGGTACAGAGGCTGCATCACCACATTCACTTCCCAAGCACCCCACAGGCACTAGACCAGACCAAGCAGGACTTCTATCAAATAGCCTAATTTCCCCACGTTATTGGATGCATAGATGGGACACAGGTTGTAATATCCCCCCCTCCCAGAATGAGTGCGTGTTCAGGAATCTCAAATGCTACCATTCCCTGAACATACAGGTGTTGTGTGATGCCAAACACATCATCACGGACATTGTCGCTAAATACCCAGGCAGCACGCACAACGCTTTCATCTTCCGTCACAGTGGGATACACCGTCGACTCACAAGTGGGGAGTTTGGTGAGGGATATCTACTAGGTAAATGTATTTGTACAGGGGCCACACTAGTTAAGTATAGCATGTGCAGGACAGTGTTTAACCATATTCCTCCCACCCCACAGGTGACAGTGCGTATGCGGTCCGTGAGTTCATATTTACGCCCTACCTGAATCCAGCTAACGTTTGGGAGCAGCGGTACAACAGCGCCCACATAGCAACCAGAGGCACCATTGAGCGGACATTCGGGATACTCAAGAGCAGATTCAGATGCCTACATAAGAGTGGAGGGGCACTACAATACAGCCCCCAGACCTGTTGCAAGATAGTGGTAGCATGTGTCATGCTGCACAACATCGCCACCAGGAAAGGCACACCGGTGGAACTCAGTGAATTGGATTCATCAGATGTGGAGGGGCCAGCTCCAGGACACATGCCAGCTTGTGTAGTTGGTGCAGCTGCTGGGCGCCAGAGGCGAGATGAGATAACATGCAACTATTTCTAAGTAAGAAAATATAACACAATGCTAGAGATCATTTGTGAGACTATCGGCCACATGCATCATTGTTGCCGTTTGCGATTTCTTAATTGCGAAAATTAAGGAATCACAATTAAGAAATCGCAAAAGGCTATCCATTAAGAAATCGCAATTTTTTTTGCGATTTCCTAAATTTCCTTAATTGCGATTCACAATTTGCGAATCGCAATTAAGGAATCCCTTCCCATTCATTCCTATGGGCCTAGAGGCCCATAGGAATGAATGGGAAGTCATTTTCAATTTGCGATTCGCAATTTGCGAATCGCAAATTGAAAATGCAATTTCAAGGGTGAAGGGGGGGTCCAAAGGACCCCCCCCCCCCGCAGCCCTGAAATATAACTTTAAGTGCATTTTTCACACACACATGCCCCAAGGGCATGTGTGTGTGTAAAATGAAACTTTCAAAAATGCACTAATGTGCATTTTTGAAAGTTTTCGCAAATTACCATGAAGGTCAACTTCATGGTAATTTACCTCTCCTTATTTGCGAATTCGCAAATGTAAAATGTTCATGCATTGCATTTAAGAAATCTAAAATTGCGATTTCTTAAATGCAATCGCAATTTTAGAAATCGCAACATGATTGCGATTTCTAAAATTGTGAAAAACATGATGCATCCCAATTTTGTCAATTGCATTCGCAAACGGTTGAAAATTGCGATTCGCACCGTTTGCGAATGCAATTGACAATGATGCATGTGGGCCTAGGTTTTATTTCCTTAACTTCAGGATGAATGACGGCACACAGCCTAAGTGCCACACAATGTATGTCCAAATGTCCAGCACATGTTACTGTCACAGTGCAATTGTTCAATCAGGAGCACGTGTCCATGTAAATCGGGTAGCTGCACCCATCCAGTGGTCCCATTTAGTGCACCTTAAATGCGGCGCTGTCGGGAGGAAGCCCCTGTTTAGGGTTGCACAGTGCCCTCCTCACTTGGCCCACTATGCCTACTGGTACTGCCACTACGGCGCCCATCCATGGCGGCGGGGGGGGGGAGGGGAGGGTGATGCTGCTCCTCCTTGATTGAGCATCCTCATCTGTGGGAGTTAGGACTCCTGACCCAGTAGTGCGAACTGCCCGCAGTTCATCTACAGCAGATGTTATTTGGACCAGGGCCCTTGCAACGTCCTGGCTGTTGTGTGCCGCCTCGTGCTGCATGCAGATGCTGCACCTTGATAGTACATTGGTAGCAGAGGACAGGCGGTTCACTGCCCATGTGTACAGATCTAGGCGCTGCATCGCAGTCGGCCTTAAGTTCCGCACAGAGTGCCTCCAGGGCACCCGTCAAGCCCCTGAAGCCTACCCTGACTTCCCTCTGTAATGTTTTTATATTTTCGGCCTGCAGGTGCTGTACTTGCAACATGTGCAACTCCAGTCCGCCAAACACTGTGTCATCTCCTGGGTCTGTAGCACTGCTGGATGGACGAGACCTGCGCCTGGTTGGAACTGTTGGGTTCTCATCAGCACGTGCACGGTGTTGGGGATCTGGCTGTGTTGGGACAGGTTGGACATCTCCATCGGTGTCCTGGTCCTCGTCCTCCAATGGGGGCAGTGGTGGCACTACATGTCTCCTGCGGCGCTTTGGAGGGTTTACTAGGCTGTCCCCCTCCTCTGTTTCCTCCTCTTGCCCTGCTGCTTGTCTGTTAGGGGAATCGTCCTGTCTTCCACTACCTGTTGCCTGTGTTCCAGGTTGTGCTGTGGACGTAAAAGCACACATTTATTTACTGTTCTGACTTGCACTTGTCAATTATTAAATATCACTGTTTGGGATTACATGTGTCTTGTATTTGCCTTTCCTGCTGTGCAGATGCTATTGGGGACTGGCTGGGTGTAAATGCACCACTATAATGTGCATGTGACTACATCTCCCATAATGCATTGCTGTGTGTGCTTGTGTACCTGCACTGGACTTCTAGTTTTGTCATGCCCCTGGGTCGCTGCTGGGTGTGTGGGGGTAGTTGGGGGTGTCAGGGGTGTGATGGCATGCTTCTTACCTTGTCCTGGTACCGGGCGCTCGGAGCTGTCAAGGTCGGCCATGCCCATTAAGCTTTCCGGAAGCAGGGTCCCCTCCACCAGTTCCTCTAGAGGTGTGGAGTCAGTGGCAGTGGAGGTCCCTCCACCAGTCTTCCTGGCCTGCTCCAACCTGGCAGCCACCTTCTCCTTGGAGCGCAGGCGCATATCATACCAGCGCTTTCTTAAACCTTCCACACTCCTGTGTGTGACACCAACAGCATTCACTTTGTGCTGGATTTCTGACCATATACGCCGCTTGCGTGTCTCAGGCACCCAGAGTGATTTATTCCCAAATAGGTGCTCATGGCTGATCACCATTTCTTGTATGAGGACCTCCAACTCAGCTTCAGATAATTTTTGTTTCCTTTTCTTCTGGGTTTCCCCCTGCTGCTCCTGCTGTGTGTCCTGGCTGGCCATGTCTCCAGTGGCTTCCATTGTATTCACCACTGCAGAGTTCCCTCTCCACCACTCCTTCTCTCTGACTGTGCTTCAGAAACTCAGGTGCAGCATGGGTAGTCACACTTCCCGGTTGTGATGTCATCAAGCTGCACCTGAGTTTCGGATTCTCAGATTTGCGAAATTTGTAAAATTGCAATTTTTTCTGTTAAGGAATCGCTATTTGGGGTGTCGCAATGAAAATAGCGATTTTTACAGAATCGCTATTTTTTGCGATTTTTTACATACATACCTTTTGCGAATCTCAAATTGCGATTCGTGAAAAATCGCAATTTGAGATTCGCAAAAGGGGAGCTTGATACATATGGCCTAAAGAACTACTTTTGATGCCAATTGTGACTTAGGACTTCCTCACGTTCACTATAATTGGAACTGTGAGATTTTGTATCTATCAGACAAAGAGGGAGGTTTACTGCAGTGCTACATAAAGCATATGACGAATAAATGTGTCTTTGAGGAATATTTACTGTACATACCAGTTTTTGAGGCCTAATATATGCCATCTGTGATTGGATACTTGTAATATAGGAGCCCTGACGAAGTTCTCACTGGCAAAATTTTGGGAACGAAACACGTTGGCTGTGTGCCAGTTTAAGAGAATTACTGAATAAAAGGACTAAATTATGGAATGATCCTTTATGCTGCTTCTTTGACTTCAAGAAAGCATGCACCTTCCATTTTCTGTTTTCGATTTGGCTTTCATTTGACACCCCTGGACGGCGGCGGGTGTTGGGAAGAGATTGCACCACCATTTGAATTGGTAGTGCTTATGGACTGGATGTGCATGGCCTTGGTCTGCCGTTTGTTCTTTTGTTAACAAGAAAATTAGATATTCAGGAGATGTACACCTCCACAAGACTAACCACAGCTCTAAGGTGTCATTAAAGGGGTGGATTACCCACAGGACTAGGTGCCCTTGGCTACTAGTCCTCACACCCACTAATACCCCCTAAATCCAAAATTTAAGGGGCACCCAGGTCACCAGAAACCTCAGATTTGACGTAATACCAAAAAAAGACCCTTTTCCACAACAAGGCAGGACTCAACAAAGAAGAGGTACTAAGCCAAGATCAGACAGAAGCCTACATTATCAGGCAACTTCTCCCCAGAGAGCAGCTTTTGAGTGCCATGGAGTGGGAAGCATTTTCTGTGGTATGGTCCCTAAAGAAGCTGAGGCCCTACTTGCTTGGGACTCACTTTCTGGTTCAAACTGACCTCAGGTCTCTTAGGTTGATGGAGATGAGAGGAGAGAACCCCAAATTGTTGAGGTGGTCCATTTCCCTACAGGGAATGGACTTTCTAGTGGAACACAGACCATGTTCTGACCATGCCAATGCAGATGGCATTTCCAGGTTCTTCTACTTAGATGATGAGAACTACCCAGAGGGAGGTCAGTGCTCATCAGGGAGAAGGTATCTGGACACGTAGCTTGCCACTTGCCTGTGGCCTCCAGTTCCTGTATTTTTCCAGACTGATCTAGTGACCCACAGCTGCCTGGGTTTTCCCCCTGAGGTTTTCCAGACCGTGTTTTCCACTCACCCTTTTCCCGCCAACAGAAGCTCCACCCACCCCAGGGCCTACTTAATGCAGGCTAAAGCGAGACATTGCCGCTGTTGTGCCAAAGGCACACTAAAGGCAATCCCATTTGTGCCCGTCTGTGCCTGGACTGTGCCCAGTGCCATGTCCCTTGCCCCGCCCACCCCCCAAAGTTACTCCACTGCTTGGCTCTACACCCTCAACCCTGGACCCCGCAACAAACACTGCAACTGTACCGACTGACAGTAGAATCTTTCACCTGCACCCACTGCTACTTCACCTGCCACTGCACACATGCCAGCCCACCGACCAGCACCACCCCTAACACACCACAGACACAACCTGAACAAAAACGCCAACTCACATGCACCTTCTCAACATACACTCACTATGCAAGCACCCCACTAATTTATGGAACCTCATTACCATCCTCAAACCCTACATTGTCTCCTTCACTGAGACCTGGCTCAACCACACATCCACCCCAGACATTGCCACAGTATTCTCCAAAAGATATAAAATCCCTCACCACGACTGGACCAACAAACCGGGAGGAGGAACAGCCATCATCCACAAAGAGACCATACAGTGTACTACTATCACTGACAACACCACCATCTCCATGGAACATCTCAACTCCACAATGACAACAAGACAATCTTCAGAAGCACCCTCTCATACCGACTTCCAGGCCCGTGATCCAGCTGCTGACACCATTGCAGACTTTATTGCACCCCTACCCTTAGACTCCAAGGACTACATTTTCCTCTGTGACCTAAATTTCCACATCTACAACCCCAACAACAAAAGCCCCACACACCTCCTCGACAGTATGAGCAGCCTCGATTGACCCAGATCATCCACGACCCTACACACACACCACAGGACACATGCTGGACCCAATTTTCAACTCCAGGAACCGCGTAAATTACAGCCATGTCACAGAACTCACATGGACCGATCACTCCATTTTCCACTTCAGCATCTCCAGCCCCCGCACCGCCACCCCTAAGATCCCCAATGCCCCTCCACCAGAAGTGGAACAGAATCTCAGAGACCAGCTTGGAGAATGCCCTACAACCTCCAACCCTGCAATCGCCATCAACCTGGATCACCAATTGCGCATACAGCATTGAACCCATTAAGAGAAACATGCAGAGAAAATCCTCTAAAAAGGCCAGCTGGTACAACCAAGAACCCAGTACAGCGAAACGAGACAGCAAACTGTTGGAGAGGAGATGTCGCACCACAAGGACACCTCTGACAGGGCAGTCTTCAAGACCTCCCTCAACCTCTACCACTGCCTGCTGAGGGCAACAAAGAAGACAGCCCTTGCTGCACCCATCGAAATCAGTGCCAACAACACCAAGGAACTTTTAGGAATTCTTCAACTTTGCTGCCAGTGAAAACAACATCACACTCTCACAGGAGCTGTGCGACAACCTCGCGCACTCCTTCCACAACAAGATTGAAACCATATACAGAAACTTCGAACCCTAACCCACACTTACAGACTTCCTCGACAGATACATCACCAGCGTAACCAAAACAAACCACACACTGACCACCTGGAACATCCTCTCTATCCAGGACACCACCGCCACCAGGAAATCCATCCACTCCGGAGCTCCCAGAGACCCATGCCCTCACCACATCTTTGAACTCGGAAACTAGAGGATCAACCAGGAACTCACCATCCTACTCAACACCTCTATCAGTACCGCAACATTTCCTGATGGCTGGAAACCCGCCAAAGTCAGACCAGTTCTCCAAAAACCCTCTGCCAACCCCAGCGAACTCCAAAATTACCAGCGAATCTCCCTGCTCCCATTCCCACTGAAGGTACTGGAAAAGATAATCAACAATCAACTCATGACACACCTGCAGCACCTCCCAATCTGGCTTCCGCAGCAATCACAGCACCTAAACCACCCTGATCACAGACACTGATGGCATCCAAAAACAGCAGCTTTGATACTCCTTGTCACATTCCGCCCCAAGTTGCCCAAGTTCCCGAAGAATGAATGAGTATGTGAATGCACTACATCGCCCAGAATGTTTAGGGGCACTGTCCTTCTTTTCTTTTTATCTGTTTCCTTATTTAACTCCTCCTGTCATGGAGTCCCGTGCTTGTCACCTGACCGTAGGAGTACCTGTACTGAGAAGCCCGGGACGTTGGTGTACGGAACTCGGAGCGAACCTTGCTACTCGCAAATTGTGTGAGCCTTTATCGTATTTACCGGCGGAAGCATCCTTGGATATCGGGTGGAACCATTACCTCGATCGCGCATTGAACGCGCTGGGATCGGAGGTTTGCGTGGCCCGAACTAATCTAGTAGTCTGAGTCTTGAGGAGGATTGATTGGGTGCGGTAAGGTAAGGCGCAGGAGCGCTGCCTTGTCGCGTGTTGCAATACGCTGGACATTGTTTGTAGAGCGGCCGCTTTACAATTTCGTTTAGAAACTTCTGTTTACTTGAACGTTCATGTTCTCAATTCCTCGACCACAGCGTTGCTGATTTAATGGTTTTGCCGTACTCTAGTATGGCAATAATACTCGGGTGAGGAGCGAGGATATATTCTATTTTCAAGTATACTTACAGCTTGTCCTTCATAAAGTGCTGAGCCAGATTCATTGCAGTTCCGCTACCTTGCTACCATTTAATAGTGGAGTACTGTTGAACTTTCAGACTACGTTTTCCTTAAGAATCCTAACGGCTATAAACAATTGGTAGCAGTAAAAGGTGGCTTAACCTTGTTACGGGATTGTCAGCACCATGCAAGAATGGCGCTCCTTTTCTTTTATGCTTTATTTTTGCTTTACTTTTTTGAGTCTGTGTTTTAAGAGCCTGAGCAGCAGTTTCAAGTGTAAGTGCATACACATATATATAGCGTTTACCATAGTCATAGAGGAATTGAATGTATGTGTGACCTCTTGTTTCTCCCTATGCAGGGTTCCTCACCAGTTACCAGGGAGGTTGTTCAGCGTATCTATATCCGAACATTCCTACCTGCTTATTTGCACTGCTGCTACTTTATTGTTTCTTTTGTCCCTTTTTCTCCCTTCCCTGGTGGTGATACACTTAGTGAAGTTCAATTGCATATGCTCGCTGAGTGTGCCATTAAAAGGGATAAGGAGAATCAGCTACGTTCATCGCTCCTGCTGTACCCGGCTGAACAGGTTAGTGTTACCTGCATGGAATCACGACAGAGTGACAAGCCCCCGGTTTAGTACAGCCCGAGCGATGGACACCAACACTGTCTTGATGTCAGTGCTGGAAACTATGACTGCCTTACGGATGGAGGTGGATGCCTTTAGGGGTGAGAATTTAGAGATGAGGAATGAGTTAGGCACTCTTCGTAGGGAGGTGGCTGGTCTCTCTCGAGCCAGTCCAACAAGTACACGAGGCACCCCTTACATAAAAAACTGGACTCTTCCTCCTCCCTCACACCATGATGTAGCACAGACACAGGCAGGGGGGTCTGGGTCATCTACTATCCAAGTGATACAACCCCTGCAACTGCCACTGGCTCCTCCTGAAAGATACTTTGGCGATCCGAAGAAATTCTGCATATTTTTGGGGCAATGTAAATTGCACTTCATGTGCAAGCCGGTGGTGTTTCCGGATGACCAAGCTAAAACTGCATTTGGTATGTCCTATCTGGGGGGAAATGCTGCTAGTTGGTCTTTTCCATTAATAGAAAAGAATGACCCGGTGCTGCACAATTTTCATGCTTTTTGTTAGGATATGCGAAAGCTATTCGATAGGAAGGCACACCAATTTACTTTAGATAGAGAACTCATCACGCTAAAACAGGGTTCACAAGATCTGTTATCGTATATCACCTCATTTAATAGGCTGGTCATAGAAACTGAATGGCCTGTGGAAAAAAGAACATCACTATTCTATCAAGGCTTAAGAGGCGAATTGAAGGATGTGTTAGCCCAGGTTGTTAATATGCCTTCAACCTGTGACGAGTTAATTGATTTAACGGTCCAGTTAGAGCATCGCCTCCAGGATAGAAAGGGGGATAGACAACGGTCAGACTCTAGGTTTCTATATGCAAGAACAAGGCCCACAGCAGAAGAACGACCTGTAGCGGTGGAAGGAGTGGAACCCATGCGCGTGGGTGGAATCAGAGGTCCCCTTAATTCAGAGGAACGACAGAGAAGACGTACATTACGGCTCTGTATGTACTGTGGGAAGTCCGGCCATTTTATTAAAGATTGTATATCTAGAACTAGAACTCCCTTTAAGGATCCTCAAGGTGGAAAAAAGGCTTCTGTTATTGAATATCAGTCTGAAACGTCGGAAAACTAATGAGCGCAAATAAGAAGAAGACCCCTTGTTTGCTGCTAGATGAATTCGAGGTCTTCCCTACCTTTGCCAACACTGTGCAAACCTCTATCGCCCATATGAATGTATGTGTCGTATTGGAAGTCCAGGGTCATGGAAACATTCAAGTACATGCCCTTCTGGACTCAGGGGCCACAGGAAATGTTATGGATCAAAGGTACGCATATGAGGTGGGCATCCAGTGCATTAGGAAACTAAAACCAGAACCTGTCAAGGCTGTGGATGGGACTGCTTTGACTTCCGGACCAGTGTGTTATCACATGCAGAGGCTGCCCATGCAAGTTGGGTCTACCCATTTTGAGACAATGCAATTCGACCTTATTGATGCTCCTCACTTTAAGCTCATTTTGGGGATGCCTTGGCTCACTTTACATGACCCATTGGTGAAGTGGGCGGCACGCACGATAGACCTCAATTCTTCCTACTGTGCGGAGCATTGTACCCGAGAAATGAATACTATCTCACGGAAACAGGAGAATCCTGCATGTCTATTGGCTGCCAGTTGTACCGCTCCTTCGGTGTGTTTGATTGGTTCCATACCTGAAGAATATGGGAAGTATAAGGAGGTGTTTGATGAACAGGAAGCAAGTAGACTGCCTCCCCAAAGGGAGTATGATTGCGTCATAGATCTGGAACCTGGGGCCTCCATACCCTGTAGTAGGATCTATGCCCTGACAGAGGCCGAAAACACGTACCTGCAATCCTATTTGAAGAAGTTGTTGAGTACTGGATTCATACGCCCTTCCTCTTCTCCTGCATCGTCGCCACTCTTCTTTATACCGAACCGGGAAGGTGGCCTACGCGTGTGTATAGACTATAGAGCTATTAACAGAATTTCCAAAAAGAACCGGTATCCGTTACCACTGATTCCTGTATTACTAGATCAATTGAAAGGATCCATCATCTTCACAAAATTGGACCTCACAGGAGCATACGATCTGGTGCGAATGCGGCGGGGGGACGAATGGAAGACGGCCTTTCGTACCAAGTATGGCTTGTACGAATATCAAGTAATGCCCTTCGGTCTTTGCAACGCTCCCGCCGCATTCCAATATTTTATGGATGATGTGCTGAGGGGATTGCTGGATGTATGCTGCATAGTATACATAGATGATATATTGATCTACTCCGCTTCTTTGGAACAACATGTGCCTCATGTAGCAGCAGTATTAGAACGACTGAAACAACATGCCTTGTATGCCAAGTTAGAGAAATGTCTCTTTCACACCGAAGAAGTTGAATTCCTAGGGTATGTGATTGGGCTAGGAGGGCTATGTATGGATAAGAAGAAAACAGATGCCATAGTGCGATGGGAATCTCCCTCTAGTGTAAAAAGCCTTCAGAGTTTTCTAGGTTTCTCTAATTTTTATCGTCGATTCATCAGAGACTTCTCGAAAACCATTCAACCCATGACTCATCTCTTAAGAAAAGGAGTTCAGTTTCGTTGGACCGAAGAGGCAGAGCACGCCTTCCAGACTCTAAAAAATTGTTTCACCAGTGCGCCCATACTAAGACATCCTGATCCTAGTCAGCCTTTCGTCGTGGAAACAGATGCTTCTTGTTATGCCATTGGAGGAATACTATCCCAGAGGAATCCAGACACAGGACAATTGCATCCAGTTGCTTACTTCTCTAAAAAACTTTCATCATGTGAAGTAAACTATAGTATCACAGACAAGGAGTTATTGGCAATCAAGAGAGTATGCGAGGAATGGAGACACATTTTGATGGGGGCGAGGCATACTGTGGAAATTTTCACGGATTATCGGAATCTTTTGTTTTTGAAGAGCGCTAGGGCCTTAACGCCTAGACAACTGCGATGGTCGTTGTTCTTTGCGGATTTCGATTTTGTGATCAAATTTAGACCTGGACCACAAAACGGCAAAGCAGATGCCTTGTCACGACCCCCCTCTGGTGTGGATGTCAACCAAACAATAACGGAAGTACCTCCTATCATCTTACAGAATGCCTCCTTTGACTCTGTGATCCCAGCTGTGGCAACAGTGGATGGATTCCTGGAAGAAGTAAAAAACCGCTATCTGCATCAAGCCATTCCTATTGGATGAACAGGAATGGCTTGATGGAGATCTATAACATAGAACGAAATCTAATGCCTTGTTGTTCCATGATAGGAAGCTGTATATTCCTCATGAGTCTTTACAACAAAGAGTGCTAGTATGGACTCATGATTCTCCTTTGGCAGGTCACTTGGGAATTCAAAAAACCTTACACACTCTGTCTAGATACTTTTGGTGGGACACAATGAAACAAGATACTGAGGCTTATGTCAAAGGTTGTTCAGTCTGTGCTCAATCTAAGTCTAGGCATCAACCTCCTAGTGGTCTCTTGAGGCCTATACCCGTACCTCCAGCACCCTGGCATACTGTCTCTATGGACTTTATGGTAGAGATGCCTCCTAGTCGGGGTTATGACACCATTCTAGTAATTGTAGACCACTTGACTAAAATGGGCCATTTTGTAGCAGTACCCAAACTACCTACATCGGGAGAGTTAGCTATTACGTTCTTGTGTCAGGTTGTGAGATTACATGGTCTTCCTTCTGTATTGATTACCGATAGAGGGACTCAGTTTACCTCCAGGTTTTGGAAGGCCCTATGCTCAGCAGTGAAGGTTGACGCTAGACTATCTACCAGCTATCATCCTCAGACAGATGGTAAAACCGAAAGGTTGAATCAAACCTTGGAGCAATAGCTTAGATTTTTCACCTTACAGCATAGTGAAGAATGGAGTGTGCTTCTTTGGACTGCCGAATTTGCATATAATAATGCCGTCCATTCTTCCGTAGGCTGTTCTCCTTTCTATTGCCTTAACGGGTTTCATCCAAATATGATTCCCTTTGAGCAACCAGTAACATCCACGCATCCCACCATACAAGAACATCACGCACATCTTCACGCAGTGTTACAGGAAGCTACGCAACATCTAGAATCAGCTAGAGCTAGGGATAAGGGCCAGGCTGACAAGAAAAGAACACCTGAACCATCATACAAAGTGGGGGATAGAGTATGGCTCGACACCAAGTATTTGAGGTTTAAGGGTAACACGAGATTAAAACTTAAGTTCGTGGGTCTTTATCCTATTAGCGGTGTCATCAATAATGTGGCCATGAAACTGAGTCTTCCCTCTTCCTGGCACATTCACCCTGTGTTTCATGTCTCCCTTTTGAAACCTTGCCTTCCTCACACTAGATTGCTATCTAAACCATCCCCGGTGTTAGTGGATGGGGAGGAGGAGTAAGGGGTGCAGGCTATCTTAGATTCTAAGTGCGTGAGAGGAAGGGTTTTCTACCTTGTTGACTGGAAAGGCTATGGGCCTGAAGAGAGCTCTTGAGAGCCTCGTGCTCATTTACGTTGCCCGGCCTTGTTACGGCGTTTCCACGCTCGTTTCACTATGAAGCCTGGTGGACCGCCGGGACGTCGGTCATGGAGAGGGGGTTCTGTCACATTCCGCCCCAAGTTGCCCAAGTTCCCGAAGAATGATTGAGTATGTGAATGCACTACATCGCCCAGAATGCTTAGGGGCACTGTCCTTCTTTTCTTTTTATCTGTTTCCTTATTTAACTCCTCCTGTCATGGAGTCCGGTGCTTGTCACCTGACCGTAGGAGTACCTGTACTGAGAAGCCGGGACGTTGGTGTACGGAATTTACCGGCGGAAGCATCCTTTGATATCGGGTAGAGCCATTACCTCGATCACGCATTGAACGCGCTGGGACCGGAGGTTTGCGTGGCCCGAACTAATCTCGTAGTCTGAGTCTTGAGGAGGATTGATTGGGTGCGGTAAGGTAAGGCGCAGGAGCGCTGCCTTGTCGCGTGTTGCAATACGCTGAACATTGTTTGTAGAGCGGCCGCTTTACAATTTCGTTTAGAAACTTCTGTTTACTTGAACGTTCATGTTCTCAATTCCTCGACCACAGCTTGTCCTTCATCAAGTTCTGAGCCAGATTCATTGCAGTTCCGCTACCTTGCTACCATTTAATAGCGGAGTACTGTTGAACTTTCAGACTACGTTTTCCTTAAGAATCCTAACGGCTATAAACAATTGGTAGCAGTAAAAGGTGGCTTAACCTTGTTATGGGATTGTCAGCACCATGCAAGAATGGCGCTCCTTTTTCTTTTATGCTTTATTTTTGCTTTCCTTTTTTGAGTCTGTGTTTTAAGAGCCTGAGCAGCAGTTTCAAGTGTAAGTGCATACACATATATATAGCGTTTACCATAGTCATAGGTCCTCTGGAAGAAGATTTCATCAACCGCAGTGCTTGCAGGTACCAAGGTTTGTTGGTGGTCAGTCGACAACAACCTGCTTTACTCGACGCTCCAAGAGAAGGGATCCACATGAACAAATGACCAACCACTCTGTGGCTCCATCGTGAAGATCCTGCATCTGTTTTCACGGATAGCCAGATGCACCTCTGTACCCGAGTCCTTCAAGCCAGGTACATTGGATCTGCTTGGAGACTCCTGGTCCAAGGCCAGCTAGCTTATATTCCAAAGGGTTTTTCTCAACTCGGCCTGTAAGTTCCTTTTTGCTAAGGTAGCCATTTAAAGACCATGAGCCTGATTGACAGCTCATATGACAGCTAAAGTGCACCTCTGCACCATGCTCTTCTGAGGCAGGTAAAATTGTGCTAGCTGGCGTGAACTGGTCTAGAGACTCATCAGACCTTTACTTCAAGTGTGTTCTGTTAAAATCACTCTATAAGTTACTGTTTGCATATATGTGTTTTTTTCCATTGACCGCAACGTTAAATGATTTTCATTGCAAAGCACTGATGTATTTAATGCTTGAAAATTGACAACTCTGGTTATCCTGTATGTGTCGACTTAGTTTTAGTGTCTAAAAATATATTAAAATCAGAGCTATTTTTATCAATTGGTGTCGGGTTTCTCTAGAGTCATGTCAATTACTTTCATCCATGTTGGTGATATGAAAAGCTTAACACATTGTTCCTCTAAGTAGCCTGTCTGCTCTTTGCCACTCTACCAAGGCTGAGAGAAGGTGTAGAAGAGAGTTCCGGAAGTCTCATGGCGGGGGCGGGCGGGGGCCCTGAACACTCATTTCGGGACGGGCTGCTATGTCGGGGAGGGCAGGGGTCTGGGAAGCCTGATTGCTCCCGGACAAGGTCGGGGCGGGCTGCTAGTCTATAAATAACACTGGAGCACTCTAGCTGTTATGTACTCAGTTTATATGACAGTGTTACACTGTTAATATATCTCACAGCTTATGACCCTCTCTGTGATTCATATATCCACGTTGTAACTCACCCCCTTTCATTCTTTTATACAGATGAGGAGTCTAGGGTCCTCAATCTGCTGCAGGTGGTAAAATGCACATTATGAAGGTGGGAGCCTCTTCCGATGGCACCCCAGATCTCTTCATACCAGGTAAGTAACATAAGTGATAGTCAGAAGCTTGACTTAAATGGAGTCACTTGTAATTACCCTGGTCCTCATATCACATGTAATTCATGCTTGGTCCTATTTCGAATTGAACAGCCCAGCCTAAATTGCTGGGCCATGTCCCCTCTAAATGGGAACACAAGAAACCCTTTACCTCTTTCAGTCTTCTTTGGCCTCAGATGTGATGTTCTGCTTGATCCTAGGCACATTAAGCCAAGGGTCTCACGTCTGGCATAGCCGTCACATTTAAGGTGTTTCAATCAGAAAAACAAGCATAATTGAAAGGAATATTGGAATTACTCTCAGTCACTGATAATTACTCTGAACCTTTACTCCAGACCATCAATGTTTGCTCACTCTGCCACTACAGGCATGGAGCACCATAGTCTCAAGTGAATGGCCTATAGAGCACCTATTTCGTATCTAATGGCAGTAGCGGCCAGGGCGACTGACTCCGGAATCTGGGGATCACGGTTCGATCCCCGGCTCCGGCAGCAGATTAGCCCAGCACCATGTGACTCTGGGCAATAGCTTGCTTAATCTTCCCGACGGCCCCCAGCGCCTAGAGACCCTTACGGGTGATTGTGCGCTATACAAATGTGGATTATTATTATTATTATTAGCGTTCAGAAACAAAATATGACATTCAGAAATAATGAAAACAAGCACAAAAGAGATTTACACTGTATGGGGAGGAGCAAGTCCCTGCTCAAGACCTTTAAGGACATTGCAGGCCAGCACCGACCTTAGAACTATTGTACCCAGTTGCGACTCCTCTGCTAAGGCGGAGGAGCGTCGCTCCACTGACCAGGTCAACAAGCATTGGCATAGCCAATAGGTCTCGCTTTTGGGACCTTATAAGTATTTAGTTATGCAGCACAATATCCTTGGTGCAACAACTGTTGCATGGCTAAACACTTATAAGGTCTCAAAGGTGAGACCTTTTGGCTGCTTGTTACTGCATAGTGAACGAAAAAACAAGCGTTGTTGTCCTCATCTCTAAATTAGATATACAGTGTTTGATGTGACAGACTATCAAGTCCTGATGTTGACAATTAAGTGCCAGTGCCAAGAACCGGAAACCACCGGCTCAAATTAAGCACTAGTTGGAACACAGTTCAGAAGCTGAATTTTATGATTCAATTCTGAGCGTTGCAAAGCTGCAGAACGGGTCCATGAATTTCATTATCCTGAAACTGCGATATGTGCAGCGCATACATTAACTGAAAAATCGTCTAGTTAACTTATGAACTGCATACAGCACGGCTCGGAGCCACAGTGAGGCAATAAAGGCTGTCCGTTTCAAGCGTTGTTGTCTACAGCTCATGCGCAAATTCGGAGGTTTTGTTTTAGTTCATTTATACTGTATACTGTGGGCTGCGCAATTTTGGGAAACACTGATTTGTCTGCGCAGTGATCAGAAGAGGATCAAGATACCACACTAGGCAATAATATCGGAAGGATTTTTGCAGACCCAGCAAAGTGACACTTTGAAACATTGGACCATATTTGCTGTTTGTCGAAGCAATGTAGCAGTCCCCATGGTGGCACGGTTCATAGGCAGTCAAAATGGGGCCATAGTACTGCCTAATGGAAACCAGAGTTGTGATTTACAGGTGGTGGCACAGAGCAGGGATGCGCATTTATTTTCAAGACTTGCCCGTTCTAAAGCCCTTACACTTAACAAGGAATGTTGCCGAGCTAGCGCCTCAGCTGCAAAGTTCACGACTCGGAAACAGGAAGAGCCAACACTGCTCCTTGTTTCGAAATATTGATGTTTGCTTTATTGTTTGCGCTTCAAACTGTCAAGTGTCTCAAAGCCAGCATTAGCAAAGCAAACGGTCTTTCATTTCGGTTGTATTGGCTTGGTCAATGGTTTTATTGACCCTGGATCCCTTATGCTGGGCAGTATGGCTAAAGAAGAATGAAAAAACAAGCACTTGTGCTTGTGCTGCTATGCGCCTTGCGGCCGCGAAAGAACATATGGCCCCTGCGTGCCTGGGACGCTCCGTAAACAAGTGGGAGGGGAGGGGAGTGCGAGAGCACGCGTTTCCCTTGTGGGAGCGGGCAGAACCAGGAGCTTTAACACATGGCGGCAAAGCCCGTTCCCGCAAGGGAATCGCCAAACGTGCACGCGTTGCCATTCAAAGCAATGCATCACGTGCACGTTTTTGCCCGCAAACCTTTGCCGATGACTAAAGGCCTTTTTCCTATTCAGCGCATGGGCGCTGCGTAGGCGAGACCTAAAAAGGAAAAAATAAAATGACAATAACTCATTGTTATTATCATTTTATGTTTTCCCTTGCTCAGCTGGGTTGGGGCGGGCCTGTTCTGCTCACAGAGGAGGGCAGGGGAGGAGTGGTTTGCCCACAACAAGTGCGCATGACGCTTTGGCCGGCCACCTCGGGCCGGTCAAACGGTCATGCACACTTTGTATGTTCTACATGTAGGCTGCATTACAGCCTGCATGGAGAACATACCCAGCCTCCCATTCTCTGGCTGAGCGCCCTTCCACAGCACTCAGACCAATCACAGCACTGTTTTGCACCGTTGTGATTTGCTATCGGGAGGCTGGAAACCTGGTGCTTCCTGCTTTATGCCCTGGAAGCAGGTGAAGAGGACTGAGAAAAGGAGGTGGCAGCTGCGGCGGTGGCTGCGGCAGAAGATAGGCAAGTGTTTATTTTAATTTTTGTATTCCCTCAAATCCACCCACCCTCCGCGCCACGCCCCCCCCAATGCCGTTGAATACCAGTCATCACAGATTGTACCATGCAGGATGTAGAGTACCTAAAGGACGTGGAGACTCTTCCTCTTCACCTTAGGTTTAAGATTATGTCGAACTGGCTCTGGTTGGTCATCCTCATCCCAGAATGGTCTTAACCACAGACCCAATGTGTTCTGAGCGGTAGCATTCACACGCTGTAATTGGCCCCTAACCCTTAATTCCACGTCCCTACTCTCAACTTGTGAGCTTGTGGTCCAGTATGAGTCTCTGGTCCTGTGGGCCCCTCTGCCAAGTGATGAGCACAACCATACCCTGCAGTTTTGAGGTCAGCGCTTTTCCCATTGTCCCCATTAAAACAATGATTTAAAAAAAAACATTTAGGAGCCCCAACTGGTTTCCCCTAAACGTTATCCTCTCCTTACTATTGACTCACTGATCGAATTTGGCCTTATTACAAGGCCATCCCCATTTTAGGAAAAAGCCCTCAGCATCCTAAAAAGCCTAACCGTTGACTTTGATGGGGCCTATTTTCATTTTGGGTGGTGAGGTTGTGGTGTTGCTTTTTTGGATAAATACTTTTTGGAAATGTTTTTCAGATTTTCAGTCACTTATGCTCAACCCAACTGAGATTCCTTGAGTTGTACCCAGGGCAGGCTAGAAAACTTGAGGGACGCAGACACATATAACAAGCACTGTAATATTCTGTCTGGCACCTTTGCCTGAATGATAGTTCTTTGTAAATACACAGTAGTAAAAGATTAGAGGCCAAAGAGTTCCGAAGAATAGCCAGATATGCCTAATCCTTTTCCTCATAAGATAGCACTGGCTACAAGACTACCAGAGAAAATCCTAAATCCCCCAAACTCTAAATCAGGCCCTAAATGCCATCTCATTTTCCTACACCTGCCAGAAGAGCACTGCTCTAGAGACCACCACATCATCCTTCTTTTTAAAAATGGCTTACATTCAAAAACATCAGCAACAGCATGTTAGAGGTTTTTTTTTATAAGTTAATATGTTTGTGTGACAAAAAGTAGTAGGCTTTTTATGTCAGTCCAAGTCATAAATGCTGAATTAATAATTGCAGTTAAAATGAATTTAATATGAGGTTCAGAAGTGTGTTTAGTAACGTGATCTAGTTCTATTCTCGGAAATTGGGGCCAGATGTAGGTAGGCTTTTACCGGTCGGTAACGGCCGAATTCGGCCGTTACCGACCGGTAAATGGATTTTGAGATGTAGGGGGCATATTTTTACAGAATCGGTAAATTTACCGATTCTGTAAAATACCGAATCGGTATTTTTACCGATTCTGTAAATTTGAGATGTAGGTGGGACTCTTCTGAGTCCCACAAGCCTTACCGAATCGGTATTTTACCATGAAATCCAATTTGATGGTAAAATACCGATTCCGGTGTGCATGCACATGTGTGCATGCACACCTCTGCCATATGACAGGCAGACCTGCCCTTGGGGCATGTATGCCTGACACATGGCACCCGAGCCTGTTTTGGGGGGCCAGAGGGTGTCAAAGTGACACCCCCTGCACCCTTGTGAAATTCGGTATTTACCGATTCGGTAAATACAGAATTGGTAATGCCCATTCATTCCTATGGGCTTCAAAGCCCATAGGAATGAATGGGCATTACCGATTCGGTATTTACCGAATCGGTAAATACCAAATTCCTCCGATTCGGTATTCCAGCACATCTGGAGTACCTACATATTCACCCCTCAGATTTACCGATTCTTAATTACCGAATCGGTACAATTCGGTAATTAAGAATCGGTAAATCTTTTCTACCTACATCTGGCCCTAGGTTCCCACAAACTGTGGTATTTCATCTGTAAAGGTCAGTCTTGCATCCCAATATGTGAAAATATTTTGTAGTACTTCCAAGTTTGTTCTTTATGTCATTGAAATGGGCAGCAGACATCAGACCACTTTTAACATTCATAATTAGAAGGCAATGCTGCGGAGGAAATCACGTGTCAGTCCTGTAATGCCTATAATGTAATCGGTGCTCTGATAGGCATGTCTATATGCTTCAATCAATCAGTAGAGGGCCAGATGTAGGTAAATCTATTTTACCGACTCATAAATACAGAATTTTTCCGATTCGGTATTTATGAATCGGTAAAATAGAAGTACTGAGATGTAGGTAAATCCAGATGTGCATTTACCGAATCGGTAATATTCGGTATTTACCGATTCGGTAAATACCGACCGGTAATGCCCATTCATTCCTATGGGCTTTGAAGCCCATAGGAATGAATGGGCATTACCGAATCGGTATTTACCGAATCGGTAAATACCGAATATCACAAGGGTGCAGGGGGTGTCACTTTGACACCCTCTAGCACCCCCAAAACAGGTTCGGGTGCCATGTGGCAGGCATACATGCCCTAAGGGCAGGTCTGCCTGTCATATGGCACAGGTGTGCATGCACACATGTGCATGCACACCGGAATCGGTATTTTACCATCAAATTGAATTTGATGGTAAAATACCGATTTGGTAAGGCTTGTGGGACTCAGAAAAGTCCCACCTACATATCATATTTAACGAATCGGTAAAAATACCGATTCGGTATTTTACAGAATCGGTAAATTTACCGATCGGTAAATTTACCGATTCTGTAAAAATATGCCCCCTACATCTCAAATTCCATTTACCGGTCGGTAACGGCCGAATTCGGCCGTTACCGACCGGTAAAAGCCTACCTACATCTGGCCCTAGATTTGTAGAGCGCTTCTTGTCAACCGTGAGGGTATCCATGCTTCAAATGTTTTTTTAGTGTGTGTAACTCTATTGCCATATTATTTGACCCCAGGTTCCAGTCCAAATAATGGTGGTGGACTGAAGAATTTGAAGGTTTAAGAAACTAACATGAAGAGAATATGACTAGTGGAATAATGATTAAATAAAACAATAAAGCAAGACATTGTTATCCTTATTTTACCTGAACCATTCTAGTCTTGCAAGGATTAAGCACAAGTGTCCCCGGCGGTTAGTATTATGTCACTGGCGGTGACCCTCCACTGGTAACTATACCCTGAGGCTGCACCTGGACAGAGGAAAATCCAGGCAGGGGCCCTGCGAATAGCAGAGGAAAGTTCAAGTGTCATGCAGGAGCTCAAGGTGCAGGCTGAAGGTCCCCCTCTGTAATAGACATGTACAGTTTAGAAAAGTGCAGCTCCCATGGGCCACTACTCTACCATCTGTGATGTGAGGTGTTTCCTCTCCCCCATATATTGTGTCCCTCAGACTCTTCTTTATCTTCTCCTTTCAGTAAAGAGAGCAGAAGAAGATCCTGTCCCAAAACTCCAGGCAGCACAGAATGATGATGGCTCGGGGACACTGAATGCTTCTTGACGAGGAGCTCAAGGCAAATACTTCAGAACGTTATCTCTGTCCCCCTGTGCTCTCCCACTTTGTCTCACATCATCTTTCTTAATTGCTGTACCCAGCTGGCTCTTCTGCTCTTGATATCTCAGTCCAGCTCTGCCAGTCGTATGCTCAGCCCACTCACTGTCTTCTGTTACCATTCTATCAACAATTTGGTATCCTTGCCATCCATGTTGTACCCTGCATCTTTATCTCTGCTTTGATATATCTTTGTCTCCGACTCTCTCTCCTCTGTAGCCAGCCTCTTCGATCAAAAACTACCCGCTCTGACATCCTCCCTTTTAAACTCTCCCATCCTCTATCTGAAGCTTCCTCCCTTCAGCCATCTGCACTTCCTCACAATGTCACTGGTTCCTCTGCGCTAAGTCTTCAGTTCTTCCCCTTTTAGATCCTCATTACAAGTATCAGAGATTCTGACTGTTATCCTTTTACATATTTCCATGCATTACAAATTATTTTCCCCAGCATTGGCAATAAAACATTGACCCTTGAATACAGGATCCAATTCAGCATCTTTAGTTCCTCCTCCTCAGGACATAAGGGGCCTAAATAAGAACACATTTACCACCTGCTTAGGGCAGGATGTAAATGTGTGTGGAGACTGTTTTCAGGCCTATAGTGGGAGTGTCTGGGGTGCAAGTCGCAGGTCGGAGGGCAGAGGAGGTGAGACAAAGCCTATCTCAATGGCTAGGTCTGGTGTCACCTGGCCAAGAATTATAGTGTCCAAGGTTTGAGGGCGCAAACTCTCTGAGCCACTTGCAATTAGGGTTTTAGCCTTCTCCTCTGCTACTCCATGTTTCTTGCTTCTTACTTTAGATTGGGTTTCCTAATTTCATAACCTGACAAACTCTGATTCTGTCTCTCCTGTTCTCGGTTTTTGGCTTAACCATACTCTCATAATTAATGGCTTCCATATCTTCTAGGCTTGGCTCTTCCATTCTCTTTTCAAAGCAGGGCTGGT
The DNA here is from genome assembly GCF_964261635.1 of Lissotriton helveticus. NCBI lineage: Eukaryota > Metazoa > Chordata > Amphibia > Caudata > Salamandridae > Lissotriton > Lissotriton helveticus. The sequence goes on from NC_136065.1 coordinate 1,270,997,144, forward strand.
ACATTCCTCCTCTTGCTAAAATTACAATTTTCCTGGTACAAGACCACTCATCTAAGAAGATCCTAGGTAGGACCTGCCTCACCAACAGTCAGACACCTCGCACATGCCGGGGTGTGATACGGGTGGTAGCCTATTGCCCTACCACACAAGATTCACCATTCCCACATCCTATTACTATACTATCCTCACTCTTTGTTGTACCATGCCTATTGCTTTTCTGTGAACGTTCTCGCGCACAGCCAGTATACGCGCGTGAATGGTGTTCCATGTTTCCCACCACTCACGCATCCAGTATTCCACGCGCGCCAGAATGGCATTGTTGTCTGTATTCTATTTTCCTTAGAAATATGCATCAGCATGCAGATGCCTTTGTCTGCATGTGGATGCATTTTGCCTTTCAAAGTTAACCGTGCTTTATAGATACAAGTATCCAGGACAGTTATGTCAGTTTCTGCCTGGCTGCTGTGCTTATCAGATCTGCTGCTGTGGGCTCCTTATTTTTTTTATTTCTTATTTTATTAGCAAAAGGAACATCGCACAGTTTACAAGTGTGCTCACATTCCTCCCCTATATAGTACAGTACATATCCATTAGGTGGTTGTTGCAATAATCAAATACAGGCAGCGCCAACAGTAGGAACGTCCAGAGTGGCGGACTGCAGTGCACGTGCGACATCAGACAGGTTCAAAGTGTCCACGGCTATCCAACTAGTGCGGCCGCCAGTACATAGTCCATGTGATGTACGCTCAATATTTTTAGGTGAACATCCTAGGAGATGAGGAGCTAGACATTAAAGACAATTTATGCATTCAATACACATTCAATCGTCCCCTGATTGCGCCCGCACGTACGTCGTTTATGGACCCCATATGTCCCTTGGCCGAGATGCCTCCGGTAGACCTTCCGCATAACAAGTGAGCTGGTCGCGGCAATAAGCCATATCCTGCAGCCATTGCGCCAGCGTCGGTACGGGCCTACCATCCCAACACATGGCCACTCTGCGTTTAGCTAATTGCAGGGACAGAACCACTAACTTACGAACTCCAGCTGGGACTTTTGACACAATACCCAACAGACATATCTGCACATCTCGCCCAATCTGCACACCTGTCATGCTTGTCAATGCTAGTATCACTTCATCCCAAAACTTAAGGATTCTTGGGCAGCCCCACGCCAGCTGTATAAAATCAGCTTCATCTGTACCACAACGCTTGCAACAGTGAGAGTCTCTTAAGCCATATTTATGCAGGTGGGCAGGGGTATAGGACATTTGCACAGGAACTTATAATGAATACGTTTAAAGTTGCCATTAACTGCAAAGCTCCCAGTCATTCGGCAGCTTTCCTCCCATTCCTCATCCTTCAGCGGCTGCGGTAGGCACTCATCCCATTTGGCCCTGGAGTTATACTGTGCAGCACCCTCATCTATTTGCGAGGCATAGTAAATACGTGAGACCAGTTTCGTTTTAGTGGTTGCTGTGTATAATAATTGCAGTTCCCCCAACGTAGCCGGGTCTTCTGGAAAGCTTGGATACAAACTGCGCAATGCTGTCCGAAGCCTAGCATATATAAAGGTGGGCATAGCCTCATTTACTCCAGCTGGTAGAAAGGTGGGCAACGAGAGGAACGTCCCCCCCCGCAAACACGTCCCCCATAACATGCACCCCTGCGGCATGCATGACCTAAGTGCCCCAGCTTCACTCGTCACTGAGAGGTCTGCGTAGTGCATCAAGGGCATCGCAGGAGCATATAAGGGCAAGCGTTGCGCCCGCCTCCCAAGTACAGCCCAAGCCTTGGCCGTACATTGCACTGTGTCAATCTCGCCCCGCTCGTACACCGTATGTGGATTTACTATCACTGCTTTCAAGGGGATGGGGTGCACCGCGCCCGCTTCAACAGCTACATGTGGCGTAAATGGTGGTGCGTTCTGCCAGTAATATGCAAATTGTGCCTGCAAACATAGATAATATAAATGCATATCTGGCACCGAAAAACCACCCAGCGCATAGGGTTTTGTCAATGTCTCCCACCCAACTCGAGATTTCTTTATCCTCCCCCCCCCCCCCAGGCGAGGATAATCAGAATTGAGCGCAGTGTCGCAAAAAAAAGTGCAGCGGCAAAATAATAGGAACATTAACCAATAAATATAAAAATGTCGGCAACACCACAATTTTAATTAAGGCAACCCTGTCTGCAAATGTCAGTGTCAGCCGCACCCACCAAGCCACTTTGTTCTCGAGCTGAGACACCGCCACACCATAGTTGGCCTTAATAACTTCTTGCGGGTCCTGATGTACCCAGATACCGAGGTACCGCAGAGGGTCAGAGGCCTATTCTAGGGGATAATTCAACGCGAATGGCACCGTACATCGGGTGAGAGGTAGGATTATAGATTTACTCCAATTGACGGCCAAGCCCGAAAACCATTCGAAGCGAATGTATTCCTAGATGACTTGTTCAAGATACTGCGCCGGTTCTCTAATATACAGGACCATGTCGTCCGCATACATGGAAATGGCCAACGGCCTCTGATAAAATCGCAATGCTGATCCAGCATGCCTCTGTCTTAACACACATGCAAGAGGCTCTAGTACGAGCGCGAATATCAAGGGTGAAAGCGGACACCCCTGTCGAGTGCCCCTTTGAATTTGAAACCCCTCCGAAGCATGGCCATTTACCCGCACTCGAGCCACCGGATCTGTAAAGAGTAATCCTATCCAGCTGGTAAGAAAAAAAGGTACTCCCATACGGTGCATCACGGCAAACATAGAAGTTCATGCAATAGAATCAAACTCCTTTGCGGTGTCTAGCAAGACTGCCACCGCTGGCAGTTCCGGCTTCAGAAGATGCAATACCGCAAACAGCGCCCTCAAATTATGTGCCGTAGATCGTGTGGGAATAAATCCGGACTGATCCGGGAGTACCACAACATTGAGTAAAAGGCGCAGTCGCATTGCAAGGACCTTAGCGAGTATTTTTACATCAGTATTCATTAGCGATAGTGGCCTATACGACTCGCATTTGTCAGGCAGACACCTCGAAAGACTTCAAGTAAGCCTTCTACCACGCTCCACTTCCCCTCCCCCCATCTTGAGCTGCTCTTTCCCCCTCACTAGTTGTAGCGTCCTCGATGGTGGCTATCCCCTGATGTAACTATTCTGATTGCATCCTTAACTCATGGCATCATAGCCCTCTTGCATCACATGGGGCTCGGCTGAACTCTGCAGATCACTGTTTCATTGTTGAAACAACCTCAGCAACGACATTATTTTAAGGTAATCTTACCTATGGTGAATTTGACTTTATTTACTCACTAGCTCTGATTTCCTGCATTTAAAATGGCCGAGGTCACAAATAATAAAATCAATGGACCTCCCTCATCCAATGGTCATCCCCGAAGTTATTCACTAGCCCTTCCTCTGTTGTTATCATCTTACAACTAATCAGGACTTTCCCTGCCCCACAGTCTTTTAAACAGTGAAATAGGACTACTTTAGGCTGCACACTGTTTCCCCCTCAACTCAACTAACAGTGAAACAGGACTCTCCCACATCCGATGAACATAGTTAAAGGACTTCAGATCTATTCAGCACTACCTCGTCCAATGAGTCGGCCATCTTAGACTATCTTAGACTGTCTTTGATTACCTCAAGCTGAATCTATTTTAGTGGTACACCTGAAACACCTTTTGCTGACCCATATTTCTCACTACATAAAGGTATCACGACCACTGACATCATTTTCTTCACAAAACGTAGAGCTCAATGGAGGAAAGCCTTCCTTTCCCTACTCGTGATTTCCTCCACGAGGAAATCTGCACATGGGCTTATTATTTACATCTCACCATCACAACTCTTCCACTCAACAGCCACCATTACAATCTACAACAACGGAACTATTCTCATTCAGTCCACAGACCACGGCCGTAACCTATTTGACTACATCTTCCCTATTTTTAAAAAGCATTTATCTAATCCATGGGTACTCACAAACTTTCTGTCGGGGGCCAAAATTACAGTGTGGTTTGTGGCCGAGGGCCGCACCAGTAGGAGTGGGGTCAGTGGGGGGGGGGGGGGGGCGGAGTCAGTTGGAGGGGTGGGGCCAAAGTGGGAAAAAAAATTAAAGCCGTTTCAAAAGAGACAATGCGACAATGCTGTATTTTAAAGAAGATGTAACTACAAAGAGCACATTTTGATAATACATATTTATTAGCAGACAATAGCAATCTTAATAGGCATTGCATAGCTTCATACACACTTTGACTCCAATTCCATCACAGTCTCTCTCTCTCTGTCAGTCAGTCTCTCTCTCTCTCTCTCTCTCTCTCTCTCTCTCTCTCTCTGTCAGTCTCTCTCTCAGTCAGTCAGTCTCTCTCAGTCAGGCAGTCTCTCTTATTCAGGCAGTCTCTCATTCAGTCAGTCTCTCATTCAGTCAGTTTCTCATTCAGTCAGTCTCTCTTATTCAGTCAGGCAGTCTCTCTTATTCAGGCAGTCTCTCTTATTCAGGCAGTCTCTCATTCAGTCAGTCTCTCATTCAGTTAGTCTCTCATTCAGTCAGTCTCTCTCATTCAGTCAGTCTCTCTCTCTCATTCAGTCAGTCTCTCTCATTCAGTCAGTCTCTCTCATTCAGTCAGTCTCTCTCAGTCAGTCAGTCTCTCTTATTCAGGCAGTCAGTCTCTTATTCAGGCAGTCTCTCTTATTCAGGCAGTGTCTCTCATTCAGTCAGTCTCTCTCATTCAGTCAGTCTCTCTCATTCAGTCAGTCTCTCTCATTCAGTCAGTCTCTCTGTCAGTCAGTCAGTCTCTCTCTCTCTCTCTCTCAGTCATTCTCTCTCTCAGTTAGTACCTCTCTGTCAGTCAGTCTCTCTCTCTCTGTCAGTCAGTCTTTTTCTCTCTCTGTGTCAGTCAGTCTCTGTCTCTCAGTCGGTAAGGCAGTCAGTCTCTCGGTCAGTCAGTCTCTCTGTCCGTCAGTCTCTCTGTCCGTCAGTCTCTCTGTCCGTCAGTCTCTCTGTCCGTCAGTCTCTCTGTCTGTCTCTGTCCGTCAGTCTCTGTCCGTTTCTCTCCTGGTCAGTCTTTCGCTCTGTTAGTCAGTCTCTCTCTCTCTTTCAGCCTCTCTGTCTCTCTCTGTCAGACAGTCTCTCTACCTCAGTCAGTCTCTCTCCGTCAGTCAGTTTCTCTCTGTCAGTCTCTCTGTCAGTCAATCTCTCTCCCAGTCACAGTATCTCGCTCTCTCTCTCCTAGTCAATCTCAGTCAGTCCCATTCTGTCATTCAGTCTCTCTCTTAGTCAGTGAGTTAGATATATTAAATCTGTACTTACCCATATATAATTAACCCCACAATATTCTGGGAGTGTATATTTAGGGTGCACAATAATATTTATTTTTAATATTCTGGTACTATATCCTGCCCTGAGCTTAATTTGCAAATGAATAAGTGCCAGGACCCAAAGATTAATTAAAAAGCCCACGGCCTGCACTATCAGAGGTCGGGGTGCACAATACCAAGGCTGCAAAATTCCACCTCATGTCTCTAATCTACCACAGACAGTCCCTGCCTCTTTATCTCACTCTTGTCGGTTTTATTTCCATTGCTGCTTCCTCCCTCTGTTACTATTTTCCGTCTTTTTCTTCCGCCTCTTTCTCTCCTTTTGTGTGTTTGTCTCTTGTTTGCATCAAAATCTGTTAAGGTAAAAGAAGTGCGGGTCCCAAAAATGAATGCTCGTGGGCCCTCCCACAACCACCGGCTCAAATTAAGCACTAAATTCCTCCCTAAGGAGCGTCTCATCAAACACCTCCAGGAGCCTCTCTGTTCTTGCCTTTCCTGGGCCAAGGTTCGCGACTCCTACCCTTTTAAACACCCTCCCACCCCCCACCTCCAGACCTTCTAGGAGCTCTGAGCCCCACACCCCTCACAACCCTCCTTCCTCACCTGCCAGCACACCTCTACCCTCTTCATCTATCCCCATCATTCTACCAACTGGCTTGACCATAGCAACCAACTCACCTCGTAACCACTCTTTAGGGATCCCCGCTACGCACACAGCCCCCCCCTTCGTTATTCCCTCCTCCCCCATCAATCAATCAATCATCGCATTTATATAGCGCACTACTTACCCAGTGGGTCTCAAGGCGCTGGGGGAGGGGGATCTGCTACTGCTCGAACAGCCAGGTCTTGAGTTGCTTCCTGAAGGCGAGGTGGTCCTGGGTCAGGCGGAGGTGGGTGGGGAGGGAGTTCCATGTCTTGGCGGCGAGGTAGGAGAAGGACCGTCCCCCTGTGGTGGCTCTACGGATGCGGGGGACGGCGGCGAGGGCGTGGCTGGTCGATCGAAGCTGGCGTTTGGGAGCGTAGAAGTTGAGGCGGCTGTTGAGGTATCCTGGGCCTTGGCTGTGTAGGGCTTTGTGTGCGTGGGTGAGGAGACGGAAGGTGATTCTCTTGTTGACCGGGAGCCAGTGCAGGTCTCTCAGGTGTCCGGAGATGTGGCTGCGGCGGGGGATGTCCAGGATGAGTCGTGCTGAGGCGTTCTGGATCCGCTGGAGTCTCTTCTGGAGTTTGGCGGTGGTTCCGGCGTAGAGGGTGTTGCCGTAGTCCAGACGGCTGGTGACGAGGGCCTGGGTGACCGTCTTCCTGGTCTCGGTGGGGATCCACCGGAAGATCTTACGTAGCATGCGCAGGATGTTGAAGCACGACGAGGAGACGGCGTTGACTTGTCTGGTCATGGAGAGGGAGGAGTCCAGGATGAAGCCCAGGTTGCGTGCGTGGTCTGTTGGTTTGGGTGCGCTGCCTAGGGCGGGGGGCCACCAGGAGTCGTCCCAAGCGGCGGGTGAGGATCCCAAGATGAGGACTTCCGTCTTATCTGAGTTCAGTTTCAGGCGGCTGTTCTTCATCCATTCGGCTACCTCTTTCATCCCTTCGTGAAGGTTGGCTCTGGCGGTGGCGGGGTCGTTGGTAAGGGAGAGGGTCAGCTGGGTGTCGTCGGCGTAGGAGATGATGTTGAGGTTGTGCTGGCGTGCGATGTCTGCGAGGGGGCTCATGTAGATGTTGAAGAGGGTTGGACTGAGCGAGGAGCCTTGAGGGACGCCGCAGATGACTTCGGTGGCTTCAGATCTGAACGGAGGGAGGCGGACTCTCTGTGTCCTTCCGGCGAGGAAGGAGATGATCCACTCCAGTGCCTTCTCCTGGACTCCGACGTTGCTGAGGCGTTGTACTAGGGTACGATGGCAGACAGTGTCGAAGGCCGCGGAGAGGTCGAGGAGGATGAGGGCCGCTGTTTCTCCGTTGTCGAGCAGCGCTCGGATGTCATCGGTGACTGCGATCAGGGCGGTCTCGGTGCTGTGGTTGGCCCGGAAGCCATACTGCGAGGGGTCGAGGGATCCGTTCGTCTCGAGGAAGGCAGCCAGCTGCTTGTTGACGGTCTTCTCGATGACTTTTGCAGGAAACGGGAGCAGCGAGATGGGGTGGTAGTTTTTGAGGTCGGTGGGGTCAGCCGATGGCTTCTTGAGTAGAGCGCTGAGTTCGGCGTGCTTCCAGCTCTCTGGGAAGGAAGCGGTGTCGAAGGATGTGTTGATGATGTCCCGCAGGTGTGGTGCGATGACAGCGTCGGCCTTGTTGAAGACGTGATGAGGGCAGGGGTCGGTCGGAGATCCGGAGTGGATGAGTTCATCGTGCGGACGGTGTCTTCGGTGCTGATCGGAGACCAGGCGCGGAGGGTGGTGGTGGGGGGCGGTGGTTCGGTCGTGGTGTTCGTCGGTTGAGTGCTGAAGCTGTTGTGTATGTCCGCGATCTTGTTGTGGAAGTAGGAGGCGAGGGAGTTGCAGAGGTCTTGCGAAGGGGTGATGTCGTTGTTTCCGGCGTTGGGGTTGGAGAGCTCTTTGACGATGTTGAAGAGTTCTTTGCTGTTGTGTGCGTTGTTGTCCAGTCGTTCCTTGAATGCAGTTTTCTTGGTGGCACGGATGAGTTGGTGGTGTTTTCGGGTGGTGAGCTTGAGGGCAGTCATGTTGTCCGGTGTTGGGTCTCTGCGCCAGGTTCTCTCGAGGGCTCGGCTGTTCTTCTTGGAGCTCTTGAGTTCGTCGGTGAACCATGGGGCTTTCTTGCTACCGGGTCTGCTGGGCGGGGTCCGCAGGGGGGCGAGCTCGTCTGCGCAGTCGCTGATCCACTTCGTGAGGTTGGTGGCCGCCTGGCTAGGGTTCGTTGTGCTGGTGGGAGGGTTCATGCTCAGGGAGGACGCGAGCTGGTCGGCTGTGATCTTGTTCCAGCTCCTGCGTGCAGCCTGTTGCTGGTGGTGGTGGATCGTGGTCCTTGCGAAGTTGAAGTGGACGCAGCTGTGGTCCATCCCGTGGAGTCCGGTGGCGTGGCTGAAGGCGATGTCCTTGCTGGATGAGAAGACGGGGTCGAGTGTGTGTCCGGCGTAGTGGGTGGGGGTGGCCACCAGTTGCTTGAGTCCCAGGTTGGCGAGGTTGTCCAGCAGGGTGGTGGTGTTGCGGTCGTTGTTGTTCTCCATGTGGAAGTTGAGGTCCCCGAGGAGGATGTAGTCAGTGGAGCAGAGGGCGTGCGGGCTGATGAAGTCGGCGATGTCTTCGCTGAATTGTGCGCGTTGTCCCGGGGGTCTGTAGATGAGGGTGCCTCTGAGGGTGGTCTTGGGGTTGATGTGGACCTGAAAGTGCAGGTGCTCGGCGGTTGCGAGGGTGTCGTCGGTGTTGGTCGTGATGCGGATGGTGTTCCTGTGGACGATGGCAATGCCTCCTCTGGTGTGGTTGATGCGGTCCCTCCTGTTGATCTTGTAGCCGTCTGGGATGGCGATGGCTATGTCGGACGCTGAGGAGGCGTTCATCCAGGTTTCCGTGAGGAAGGCGACGTCTGGTGATGTTGTGTCGAGCAGGTTCCAGAGCTCGACGGCGTGTCTGTGGACGGAGCGGGTGTTGAGCAGGATGCACTTCAGGTGGTTGCTGCTGTTGCTCGTCGAGGTCTTGAGCGCTGCTGGAGTGGTGCAGGTCCGGATGCAGGTGAACTTGCAGGCGTTGCAGCTGAAGGGTCCGTGGGTGCGTCTCGGGTTGGCTTGGTAACAGGCCGGGAGCCGCGAGCACTCACTGATCGTTCCACCACTCTCTAACTCGCCTTTTGCACATTCCACTACCCCTATTACTCCCCCCTACCTTCTCCGACCCGTGTCACCCTCCACCCTTTTAGCTACCATTTCACCCCCTATTATGTCACATGCTTCACCCTCTCGTGCATGCACTCCATCTACTACCCTAGAACCCACTACACTCCTACACACACCTACAACACCTCTCCTCCCACCTGTATCCACTCCCACCCCCACAGCCCCCTTCTCATCGAAGTGCCCAAAACATTACTCACCCCCCCCTTCACCGCCTTGCCCCCCGCCTTCTACCGACCTTACACCTCACCAAACCAAACCTCCACCTCCCACTCCCCACTCTACGTCCACTACCGTCCCTAACAACATCTTGGACAAGATTATGTATACCCTCTTTCAAATTAAAGATGAACTTCACACCCTCAAAGAGTTCATCTCGAAACAACCCAGGCACCCCACACCCCCCAGATACCTTTCACACAACATGCCCAGCACCCAACCTCCACTCTCTTACAATCATAACCCCCCTTTCTGGACCTCCATTCCCTCCCGTAATTCTCCCACTCGTCCTCGGCGTAGCCCCAACCCTCTTTCTGCGTTGGACATACGCTCCCTTCTTCATTCCTATGATCTTACACTCTCGGCCCACATAGCCCCCAAACACCTTCCCATCCCCACTATCCCCCCCAACCCCCACAGGTCTTCTACGCACAATGATAGACGCATAGTTACTAGTAATCATAAACAAGTCACACTCGTCCCTGACCCCTCCTCCTCCCTTATCACTCCCCGGCTTAAATGCTCACTTTTGAACTGTAGGTCGGCCCCTAGACACGCATCAGACATTGCCGACCTCATTATCGCACACGACCTAGACCTGACTGTACTCACCGAAACCTGGTTAACAGAATATTCCTCACCACTCTTTGACATTCTATTTCCCCCTAACTATCACATCATCAGATTGGATAGGATTGGCAAGATTGGAGGTGGAATCGCATGTATTTTCCGGAGCAAACTCTCAGTTATGAGAGCTATATCCCCTATTTTCTCCTCCTGCGAGTACTTTTGCCTTGACATCAATAGCGAAGGTAATCCTGTATGCTCCCTACACATTATCTCCCATCCACCAGGAGACAACCTCACCTGTGCAGAACACCTTATGGATCTGGTCACAACGAATTCCGGAAGACAACACACACAAACATTCGTTGGTGACCTCAACCTGCATTGGAATGATCTCAACGACGCTGTTGTCAACAGTCTCAAAAACTTCCTCAGCGACCTTGACCTCTCCCAATTCTGCAACAGCCCTACACATTACAGAGGCTCCATCCTGGATCTTATCATCTCCAAAGGCAACTCCATCCAACTTGATTCAATCTTACCCTGTGACTGGTCTGATCACCACATTATCACGTTCTACATCAACGAAAAAGTGAAATCTAACCCGGTTCAATCGACTAGATCTAAGGTCTGGAAGAGAGACTTGAGGAAACTCAATCCTAACTCTCTACCTTCCTCCATCTACAATCTTCTCCTACCCCCTACTGGCGCTACCGACGTACTGGTTCTCACCGACCACTACCTCAACTCGATGTCCTCTATTATCAATGAAGTTGCCCCCTTCAGTTAAAGAGAGCTACATCTAAGAATTCAAAACCATGGTATGACGGACTGCTTAACGAAGATAGGCGAGCCATGAGACTGGCGGAACGCAACTGGCGATCAGTCCCCTCAGCTCTGCACCTCAAAACACTAAAGAAAAAAAGAAACGCTTACTTTAGAAAAATCAAACGTACGAAAGCTTCCTTCTTCAGTCGCCAACTTGACCAGGCCAGAAACCGACCTAAGAAGTTATTTGAGTTAATCAAAACTCAATCCAGAGAAGGACCTCAAAGTCCTCAAAACACCTCAAGTACACTAACATCCTGTGAAGAATTCTCTTCTTTCTTTAATCTAAAGACAGACACGATCAGGAAAGATCTCCTCTCTGATCTAAGACTTTATTCTAACCCCCACAGCAAAATGCCCCTTGCTCTAAAAAACAATGCTTCTTGGGCATCCTTCGAAACTTACACTGAAGACTCTATCGGCAAGATTCTAAGTACTCTGAAGCCCTCCAATCACCTATCTGACACTCTACCCGCTAACGTGGTACATGACTTTATCCCATTGCTTCTCCCGCTTTGGACCAAAATCATTAACAGCTCTCTGCAACAAGGATGCATCCCGGACCCCCTCAAAATAGGACAGGTTTCGCCCATACTGAAGAAACCTTCAGCGAACCCCTCCGAGTTGTCTAACTATCGTCCTATCACCAATATTCCTACTTTGGCCAAACTCCTAGAAAAATGTGTACATCTCCAACTGACAAAACACATCGAGCACTTTCAACTCATCAATTCACACCAATCAGGCTTCCGAGCAGGTCACAGCACGGAATCAGCTATGACACACATAATTGATGATGCACTGCAAATTCTTGATCGGAATGGCACCTGCCTCCTCATCCTTCTCGACCTTTCATCAGCCTTCGATACTGTCAAACATGAGAACTTACTCGACTTGCTAAATCTCAGAATGGGTATCTCAGGGACAGTACTCAAATGGTTCACCTCTTTTCTACATAACCGGACTCAGAAATTCAAGACTAACAACAATGTGTCTACCCCAGTTCCTGTAACTCTAGGTGTCCCTCAAGGATCCTCCCTTTCCCCTACCTTGTTCAATCTAGTCTTGGAACCACTCACCGCACTGCTTCAAGCATCTAATGTACAATTTCACATGTACGCAGACGATACCCAGATCTACCTTAAAATTCACACCCTTGAAGACATCAAACTTCTCAACACAACGCTCAGAAACACACAGACTTGGCTAGCAGAGAATCATCTCAAACTTAACGCCCTAAAAACAGAATTCCTCTTAATAGCTCCTCCTTCCAAAGTCCCCAACACTCAGTCCTGGCTTAATCATCTCACTGCACTTAACGTCCAACCTACTATCGTGGATTCAGCAAAATCATTAGGCATTACCCTCGACTGCAATCTCAATATGCATCACCACATCAGCAATGCTACGAAAGGTGCTAATTTCCAAATCAACACATTAAGAAAGCTGAAACCTTTCCTCCCCGCAAATGACTTCAGAACGGCAGTCCAAGCCCTAGTAATCCCTCAAGTGGACTATGGAAGCGTTGCCCTCTGTGGCCTCCCCCTTTCGACTACCGCACCACTAAAAGCCTCTATCAATGCTGCAGCCAGACTTATCACAGGTTCAAAAAAACGGTCACACATCTCTCCCAACCTCAGATCCCTAAACTGGTTACCATACGAAGCTAGAATACACCTGAAAATAGCGTGCATGACTCACAAGGCCATATACCACAACTCGCCCCGTTATCTCGCTCAGAAACTGACAATCTCGGGTGGCACAAGAGATACAAGAAGCGCAAAGAACCTTCTTCTGAAACCCCAAAGATTCCACAAGATGAAGACATATAAACGCTCCTTCTCTGGGATGGCCCACAGGATATGGAATTCCCTTCCTCCAGAAATCAGACTTATCCCATCCACGGCTTCCTTCAAGAAAGAAGTAAAATCCCTACTCTTAGCTAAATTCACATGAATTTAGTCTAATATACCTTCGTTCTCATTATGTCTCCTCCAAAAAACTTTGCACAGTTGATCACCCATACACCGCTGCAACCTTCACCTTGTTTCATCTGCTTAATTTGTTTGCGCATCTATGCTGGACATATTTGTTGAACGTTGGCCCACCTTTACACCGCTGCTACCTCACCTGTTTTACATTTGCCTAATTTATTTGCTCATATTTGCTTGATATATTTTGTTTAGCTTTCATTCCTTCATTTCTGTACAGTGGCCCTCCTTTACACTGTTGCTACCCCACCTTGTTTACATTTGATCAATTTGTTTTTGTTCAACTTTGTTTTATATCTTGTTTAGCTTTTTTATCTGTTTTTATCCCATTTGTGTGTAAAGCGCTCTGATATCCGCAAGGATCTTGTTTGCGCTCTATAAAACTTTCAAAATAAATAAATAAATAAATAACAAGCAACGCCTCTCTGAGCGTATCAGGCAACCGTTGCTGTTCATACGCCTCCGTGTACATGCCCGCTAGATGCGGCAGTAACAAATCACCAATTTCCCTATAGAATTCAGATGGCAGGCCATCTGTGCCCGCCGCTTTTCCATTTGTCAACGCCGTGATTGCATCCTTAATCTCTGCAGCTGTTATGTGGTGTATCAAAAAATCTTGTTGTCCTTTAGACAACCACACTAGGGCGACGTCATCCAGGTATTGCGCGATTTTCTCTTCATTAGCTGTTTTCTCGTTCCCATACATTGCCCTATAATATTGAACAAAGCGCTCTAGGATATATCAGCGGTATCTGTGATGGTCCTGTCACCGTCCGTAAGTGCCTGCACCCCGTAATATCTAGCCCAAGGTTCTATAATTCTCTCAGCTAACGCGCGCCCAGGTCTACCACCTTCACCGTAGTACCTAGCTTTGCATCGACGCGATAAGTGGCGCACTTCCTGCTCAGCCAAATCGTTATACTCGGTCACTTGCGAGCGTATTGCAGCCAAGGTCGCTGCAGCAGGGGCTTCCTCATACTGTCGCTCTAGTCGCGCCAGTTCACGTTCTAGCCGTACCATAGAATCCCGCAACGACTTAAGTACCCCTGCCTGTAGGCCGATGCAAGCCCCTCTAATGGTCACCTTAAACACCTCCTAGACGACACCTACACTTTGCACAGACCCAGTATTTTCATCAAAATAATGTTCTATAGCCTCCCTTACAGGAGCATAGGTAGGGAGGAGCATGTCAAGCAGGACTGGAGCATGGTCCGATAGGGTGCGGGGTAAATGCGAGACCCCCGATACCCATGCAGCGACATCACGTGTCGCCAACCAATAATCCAAACGAGACCAAGTGTTATGAGTATATGTGAAACAGGTCCCCTCTCTTACCCCAGGGTGTTTCAACCGCCACACATCAACAAGACCCAAGTCACACATACCATCACGCACAGCCTGTGCAGCTGTTTTGACATGAGCACTAGTTTGCGATTGTCTATCCAGAGCTTGTTCCAACACAACATTAAATCCCCCCCACAGAGAATTGCAGAGACCGGCAGATTATATACTTTGTCCATAGCATTTTGTAAAATTCCGGATCATCTATGTTGGGGCCGTATACATTAACCATTGTAATCAGTGTACCACATAGTCTCCCCTGTACGATAACATACCTGCCGTCTTTATCAAACTCCTCATGAGTATTCACAAATGGGACATCTTTCTTAATCAGCACCATGACCCCCCGTGCATACGAGGAATAGGAAGACGCAATCCGTACCCCAGTCCATTTTTTGGCCACACACTCCGCAGTGCGGTCAGTTAGATATGTTTCCTGCAGTAATGCTATCTTGACATTATGACGGTCTAGATCGGCCAGCACCTGTCTCGTCTTCTTTGGATTGTTCAGCCCTCGGACGTTCTGCCTTATCCATTATTAATCAAAGGGAAGCAACCGGTAATATAACAGATCAATGATCCCACCAACAGATATATAAGATGAAATATCATCAGCGCACCTCACACAACTGCACGTACAAAACAGCATCAAACCAAGCCCCCTCCATCCCCCAATATAGTATCGCTTCAAACAAAAAACTCAGCCACTCACCACCCCCTCCCTCCAGACAGCCAATCCCCCCTCAGCACCCAATCATCCCAAACCCCCCTCCCACTTCAGCTCCCCCAACGTGCCAAAGCTCCCCAAATCCCCAGCAAACCCCACCCTCCCACCGGTCCCATCAAACCATATGCGGGGGCGCAGAGACAGAACACTCCCACGGAGCAGGAGTCGACCGAGCATGTATAACAGTACAATGCATCATACTTCACATAGCAAGCAATCTCATGACGTCCACCCCAACACCATCATAACCAACCAAGCATTTTGCACTGACAAAAGGCGCCAAATACTATTGCAAATAAATCACCAACCAGAACAAGAGCATAAGGGCGCCCAGATGCCCCAGTCACATTAAAGTAGATGGTATAAGCTGAACTGAGAGAATGGATCCCCACACAGAGAACAGGCATCCCAGACCCCCGAAAAGGCAGAATGAAAACGCCAGTCCTGACACAGACATAGTCTAGAGTATACCAGGAGTCTCATGGACAGGAGGGACCTCACGATATCCCGTCGCAGTTCCGTCAGCATTCAGTGTCACCCAGCCCCTCCTCATCAGGCGCTACAGCGGAGTCCCGCTTCCTGCATTTTAACTTTTTGGCATAGTCCATAGCAGCCTTTGGGGTAGAGAAGATCTATTCGAAGTCGCGCCGGGTATAACATGGCGTTTGGAACCCCCTCATTCCGCAGAAACTGCTTCACTCCGCCGAACTCCCTCCGTGCCGCCTGAACAGCCACTGTGAAGTCAGGGAAAAACGCTAGTGTATTTCCCTGATGCTCGATGGTACCTTCTCCCTTGCCAAGCGTAGGATCGTATCTCGGTCCCTGTAGTTCAGAACCCTAGCTATTATTGGGCGGGTGGAGCTCCAGGGACAGGCCGTGCAGCCAGAGAGCGATGGGCACGTTCCACAATAAACATATTAGACAGGTGCTCCGTGCCAAATATATCAATGATGAGGCGCTCCATATAAGACTCCATTCTACCCACATTTGTGGATTCCGGCAGCCCCGTTGTGGGCTCCTTATTACTCTGATCTTAAAATAAATACTTTTCGGATTTTTATCTGCTGACTTACTTTCTTTATCTTTCCTGTGGTGGTACCTTTTTGCCAGGATCTCTGTACCACATTTTGGCGATGATTAAGGAACAAAAACACGCTTAGGGTAGCCCCTCAGATCTTCTTCAGTAGCACTCTTCTTTGGCAAAGTGCTACACATACGTGGTGTCACTGGATCAAGGCACGCAGAAGGTTTTTCACCTCATCTCTTCAAGCTGGTGTCACTGCATCGACAAGCAGAAGGTTCACACCTCATTGTTCAGGGTATTGTGGTTTTGCCTCTACAAGTTAAAGTTTCTTCACAACATATTTTATTGTGCGGATTACTGTGCTTCGCTGAAAAGGTGTCTTTTACATTTGGATGTGCATGACATTATCTTGAGCAGCATACTCACCTCAAGTGGTAATTTTCTGCATCCACAGAGTGCATCAGGTACCTATTTTAAGGATTCAAATTACCTGCCTGTTATCAAACGGGAGTCTTCCCTGTCTACAACGGTGACAGGCACACCTTGTGAGTACTCTGATTTTATTTACTACTCTTATCTTCACAAATATTTATGGCAGCTGCTAATTCTGTGTCCAAGCGCTGAGACACCCCCTCGGGGGTGATTCAAGCGCTATACATAAAATTAAATCAAATCAAATCAACTCTTTGGCACAGTTAGCTATGTTTCTTGAGCGCCCTCGCAAACCTACTGTGAAGTGGATGCTATGGATCAGAGCTCTTGAGAACTATTTAATTGCTGTTGGTGCTGATGAGT
This sequence comes from Lissotriton helveticus, assembly GCF_964261635.1. Taxonomy (NCBI): domain Eukaryota; kingdom Metazoa; phylum Chordata; class Amphibia; order Caudata; family Salamandridae; genus Lissotriton; species Lissotriton helveticus. Next base: position 1,271,013,791 of record NC_136065.1, read on the forward strand.
ATGTTCCCAAACATAAAACAGCTATTCTCTTTAGCTTTTTGGGTCGTGAAGGCCAATAAGTATTTGACAATTTGCCCAGAATTCCAGCACCCACTGATGAGGAAGATAAATGGGATGTTTTTCTGGAAGCAAAAGCTAGCCTTCAAAAGAAATTCAGTGATCAGCCCAGCATTTTACTAGAACGCTTCAAGTTTGTGAAAAGAAGACATACCCGTGATGAGTCCATGGAGGATTATTTGTCCGTTTTGAGACAGCTGGCAACTAACTGCAACTTTGGTTCTTCATTGGATATTTACTTACATGACCAGTTTGTGTATGGCTGTTCATCCAAGAATATACAAGAGAAGTTGCTATGTTTCAGAGATCCATCTCTTAGTAAAGTTTTGACTGTTGCCAAAGGCATAGAACGCTCCATTGAGTCTTCTAAAGTTATGGGTCAGGAAATGGTTGCATGTTGTTGATAATGAGGTGGATGTCAAAGGCAAATTTACTAAGTACATTAACAAAACTGTGACCTTGTGTTTCAGGTGTGGGACTAGATCTTGTATAGGTAACTTACCTCATCGTCCAGCTGTTGGGAAATGTTGTGTTAAATGCAAAAAGTGGGTCATTTTCATACTGTATGTAGGATGGAAAAAATCAGCATAGAGTTAATAGTGTGAAAACATCTTTGGACACTAAGACTCTTGATCTTTTCAATTTATTACTTAGTCTTGATGTGTTGCAGGTTTCAGATAAATAAATTAAGGATCCCATTTGTCAGGTAACTGTAGCTGGGATCCTCACTCTGAACATGATGTGTGACTCTGGTGCTCCGATCACAATTATTACTGAAGTGTTATTCTATTCTAACTTGGGTGATGCTGCACATCTGCATCTCTCTGATGTATGTCCCAAAGCCTATGGGGAACAGGAAATTGATATGGCTGGATTTTTCTATGATCTCATTACTTGCCTAGGTAGGACCTTAAAAACTATGATTTATGTTGCAAAGAAGTGGAAAGTCATTGTCGGATGGAAGGATCTCGCCAAATTGGGTATTTATTTAGTTCCCGGTGGTGATCCTCCAGTCAGGGTTCATGAATTTGCCATTGACCCGGTTTACTCCATTGAGGAGTCTGGTATGTCAATATGGAAAAAGAAATTTCCTGCGGTATTTAATGACTCTTTAGGTTGTGTGAAAAACTATTTGCATAATATTGTGTTGAAAAAAACCTCTACTCCAGTTACTCACAAAGTTCGCCCTGTTTCATTGAACATTAGAGATGAGCTCAAGTATTTGCTTGATAAAATGTCATCTGAAGGTGTGATTGTTAAGGTAGAAGCATCTGAATGGGTCAGTCCCATAGTTATTGTACGCAAGAAAGATAGGAGTATTTGATTATGTGCAGACTTGCGCAGACCTTAACAAATGCATTGTCATTGAGAGTCACCCTTTACCTAAAATTCAGAAGTTGGCCAAAATTGGTGGTGCACAGCACTTTTCTTTGCTGGATTTAAAGTCTGTGTATCATCAAATTCCTCTTCATCCGGACTCTCAGATATTCACCACATTTGTTACACCTTTTGGGGCCTACAAGTTTACCAGACTTCCTTTCGGACTGGCGTCTGCCGCTAGTGTTTTTCAGAGATTGATGGACACCATTCTGGAGGGCATCACTGGCATGCAGGCCTACCAGGATGATGTTCTTATATTTGCCAAAACCAGGGATGCACATGATTCTGTACTGACCCAGGTCCTTGGTAAATTCACTGAGTTTGGTATTACCTTAAGATTGGACAAATGCCAGTTTAATGTACAAGAGGTAGATTATCAGGGTCATTCTGTGAGTGCAAATGGTATTTCACCAAATCTTTCACTGATCAAAGCCATTCAAGATGCTCCCATTCCCAGAGATAATGATTTACTTCACTCATTCCTGGGTTTGAGTGAATATTATTCAAGATCTGTGTATGGGTATTCTTTCATGGTGCAACCACTGAGGGAGTTGTTAAAGAAAGGTGTGAAGTTTATTTGGAATGATGATACACAGGTTACCTTTGAGGCAGTGGAAAAGATAATCATTTCAGCGCCTGCACTTTCTTCTTTTCAATCTGATAAGGAGTGCATCTTTACTGTGGAAGTCAGTCAGATTGGTCTTGGTGCGGTTTTATGACAAAGCATTCAGGGCAAAGAGAGTAGAGTTGCCTTTGCTTCGCGCTCCCTATCCACTGCATGGTCACGTCACAGCACCATAGAGCATGCGGCATTAGCTTATTTATTAGCTGTGGAAAAGTTTCAAATATTTTTTATCGGGACAGCATTTTACCATGTTCCCTGATCACATACCTTTGTTACATTTACTGATTGGGAATGGCTCTGGAAAGGCCTCTTCTCGCTTGGTAAGGTTATTATCTAAGTTACAAGAACACAATTTCACTTCAAAATACATACTTGGTGGGAAAAATGTAAGAGCATACTGTCTGTCAAGACTGCCCATTCAGGATGAGTCTAAAGAGGACATGAGTCATGAGGAGTGGTCACTGTGGCTGATTTTTTGAAAAAGGGTTGGCCCAAAGCAAGCAGAGTGGAGTCTTTATTGCGTCCTTTTATACAAGTGGCGATGAATTGGCAATGGTTGAAAGTGTTTTAGTGAGAAGAGGGCGTTGTGTCCTGCCCTCTTCTCTCAGATCTTCCCATATCAAGGAAGCACACGCTGGTCATTTAGGGGTTTCAAGCACTTGCAAAGCTTTGAAACAATTTTTTGGGTGGCCGTCGTTGGAGGCACAGTTGAAAAGTTTGTTGAAGATTGTCAACCTGCTTAGTGTCTGATAAGCACTGGAAGAGACATAAGACACCCCTAATGCCTGAAGAAGCTTGGAGTAAGATTGTGTTGGATTGTGCATGTCTCTTTTAGCTGTCACCTTCAGGGCAACGCTTTCTTATGGTGGTTGGTCATAGATTATTTCAGCAAATGGGTTTATTTCAAATTCACATCACATCCTGACACAGTTATTCAGTGAATCGCAATCTCATGCAGGGAGGACACCTAACCTTAAGAAATCGTACATTACGTTTGATCTAATCTGTTGTGCGCTCTAGGATCTGTCAAGAGCATACATGGAACCCACCTCATGCTTCTGAGCTTATGTCGAACAGTGATGGTTAACATGTATTGGGTAAAATGAATTGAATAAAAGAAAAGACAGGATGAAAAGTAAAGGAGAAAAATGAAAAAATGAAAAAGCAGTTTAAAACAGATGATTTTAATTCATTGGATTCAGGCAGTGACGTGGCAGTGCTGCTTGGTGAAACCAAAGCTGGTTCCTTCGTCGTTGAGTTTTGTAAGAGCGCACAGTGTTTGCAGCAAAGTACCTTGGATTATGCTTTTGTATTGGTGGGTTTAACCATTCTCATGAATATTTGATGAACAAGGAGGCGGTGGTGGATAGCCCATCTTATAACTTTGTGCTGTGATGTATATAAACAACTATGTTCTGCTCTAATTACGAAAGAAGCGCTTTATGATTTCAGAACTTCAGTGGTATTAGTGCAAGATTGCATTGTACTTAGCCACGTGGTCATCCATAGTATTTCTATTTTTCTTTACTCGTAGGAGAGCCTTTAGAGGGTGTCCAAGCAGAGATTGGCCTGGCATATCAGTCATCTCAACTCATAAATAGGGTATGTGAGAAAGGTCGCTTACGTACTCACTGGAGTCTGTGGGTTCTGTTAATGTTCACAAGTTATTATCATTTTATTTTGTTTCCCTGCCGAATCTTTGTCGGTGGGGCCGGGGGAAAGGCAGGTACTGAGGGAAGAGGTTGCACACACTGCCTTCAATGCTCATGTGGGTTTGGCCAGCCGTCTCAGGACGGTCAAACTGAGATGCACACTGAAGCTGTCTTCAACCCGATCTGCGTTGCCTGGTTGGAGACAGCAGACACAGGCTCCCAATCTTAATGGGAGCACAAATGGAGGGTGCTCAGGCCAATCCTGCCACTGCTGTCATGCTGCCAGCAGCAAGAGAGCAGTGTCAGGATTGGCCGCAGAGAAGTCTGGAAGCCTGTGCCTGCAGTGGACTGAAGCCAGAGAGGAACGGAAGACCAGCTATGCAGCAGGTTTGTTTTTTTATTTGTCGGCCATCCCTGTTCACCCTTCCTCTCCTCCCATCCCACCACTTTGCCAGGACACCTGCAATTACTGCTCCTGACCCCTGTATCGCTTGACTGCAGGTCCTCTCAATTTTGACACTTAAGCACACAATCTCTGCCTCTCTCTACATATGTCTCTGCTAACATGTGTCTGCTTTTCCTGACCTCTGTCCCTCCAAATCTCGCTCTTTGGTTCTCCCGAGACTCTATGTTCCTCTAGACCTCTGCTGTACCCCATGACCTTCTCTTTTGCCTTAGCTCTCTCTTTTCTGTATTTTTCTCTCCTGTCCTCTAGATAGGATTCGATTGTACCCATCTCACTGCTCACCCATACCCTGCTTATTACACTCTCATCTTTGGTTTTCACTCTCTCTTGCCTTTGTTTTCTGCCTCATTTGCCCTTTGTCTCAGGCTATCCCACCCTTTTGATTCTGTAGTCATAGTCCTCTGTCCTCAGCAATCCTTTCATCTTTCTTCATTTCTCCCACATTCTGTCTACATCAGTCCTGCTCTCTATTTACGTAGCCTCCTCTCCTTCCATTTGATATGTGTTCTCTTCACTTCTCCTATGCATTATGCACCTATGAGTTTCTCCTTTTTCCATTCTCTTAGTCTTAACACAGTTTCTCCACAGGTCACTGAAGCTACAGTGTGAGCGACAGTACTGGCACTGGTCTGACAGCATGCTACCAGACAAGCTTTCTACAAAAAAATGTGAAATTCTGAAGGTAGATGCAGTTAACTGGCTACGGACAAAAGAAGGAGAGACTCCAAATAGGGCAGGAAGCAGGGGAAAAAGGAATGAGGACCCACATTAGGAGTTTTCTTTTATTCTTCCTCTCTCTCATAACATATCTCCTTTCCCATCTTGCTCTAACTCTCATTCATGAAAATTTATTGTATATGTACATCTCTGTATGATGCTAACCTTTATCTAAACTATAAACATGTTTGTATGATTCTCTGTTGTATAGAGGTAGAGTTGTAGATCACAGAGCCTAGTCAAAGACAAGGCCCTTTCCTAAAGCTGCTGGCCACACAAGTGTGCTTTTACTCTCAAAAGATGGCTAAGACGGGGCTATTTCCTGCTCACAGAGGAGGACACTTAGAAACCATAGGGGTCACCAGAATCGAAGGTAGGCTTATGTGTCACTTGTCACTCTATATGAATTGTGTGTTAACATTTGCTATCGCCACATGTATTTTACATTGCTCTGACATGCAATTTTTCATGTGTACTGCATAAGTGTTCATCTTACAACTTATTGTGGTAAAATGAACACACCTGTATTGACACTTAAAAAATATGTATTTGCTGGTGATGGTGGTTGTGGGTGTTGTGCTTGTGGGGCCTTTGGGTGTACATTCAATAGTGTGTGTATGTTGTTGGAATGCAATGCTACATGTAACAAAAGCATGACACATTGCCTACATATACATTATGAAACATTGGTAACATATATGTGTAGTAAGATATTAATGAGTAGTACTTACCTGTCTCCATACCACCATGGCCTCACTCTGTCCGGACTTCGCTGCCAGGACAACCCCAGCACAACAGGAACATCTAAATTGTCTTGGTGCAAGCCCACCACCCTGACGACGATGGAGCACTATTAGCCAGCAGAGAAGACTGTGGCTGGAACCTGTCTATTACTGCAACATCTAAATACAGTGACCCAACCACCGTCAGCTTGACTGAGCACTTGGAACCACTGTCGGGGTGAACACAGAACCGCCAAAATCTAAATCAGGCTGATAGTCTCTGTGATCGGTAATCTACGTTTGTATTCCTAATCTTTTTTTCCGCGGACTTTGAGTCCGCATACCATTACTCTGCGAGGTCTTTGACCCCGCATACCATCACTCCGCATTTTTTCACAACACGTGTGCATTTACCACGCATGCCTTTACAACGAATTACGTTGTAAAGGCATGTATGGTAAATGCACTCGCATTGTGAAGAAAAAACAGAATTCATGAAGAAGGAACCAGGAAGGAGAAGAGTGGAACCACGACGAGAGAGAGGTAAGGGGGTTTGGGTTAATTTTTTAGGGGTCGGGGGGTCGTGCTGGGGTATTGATTTTGTAGTGTAGTGTAGGGTCGTGCTGGGGGTAGTGTTATATGGTTTAGGGTAGTGTTGTAGTGTTTGTGTAGTGTAGGGTCATGCAGGGGTAGTGTTTTAGGGTTTAGGGTAGTATTGTAGTGTTTGTGTAGTGTAGGGTCATGCTGGGGGTAGTGTTTTAGGGTTTAGGGTAGTGTTGTGGTGTTTGTGTAGTGTAGGGTCATGCGGGGGTAGTGTTTTGGGGTTTAGGGTAGTGTTGTAGTGTTTGTGTAGTGTAGGGTCATGCAGGGGTAGTGTTTTAGGGTTTAGGGTAGTATTATAGTGTTTGTGTAGTGTAGGGTCATGCTGGGGGTAGTATTTTAGGGTTTAGGGTAGTGTTGTGGTGTTTGTGTAGTGTAGGGACATGCGGGGGTAGTATTTTTGGGTTTAGGGTAGTGTCGTAGTGTTTGTGTAGTGTAGGGTCATGCTGGGGGTAGTGTTTTAGGGTTTAGGGTAGTTTTGTAGTGTTTGTGTAGTGTAGGGTCATGCTGGGGTAGTGTTTTATGGTTTAGGGTAGTGTTGTAGTGTTTGTGTAGTGTAGGGTCATGCTGCGGGTAGTGTTTTAGGGTTTAGGGTAGTTTTGTAGTATTTGTGTATTGTAGGGTCATGCTGGGGGTAGTGTTTTAGGGTTTAGGGTAGTGTTGTACTGTTTGTGTAGTGTTGGGTAATGATGTTGTGTTTGTGTAATGCAGGGTCGTGCAGGGGTAGTGTATTAAGGTAGTGTTGTAGTGTTTGTGTAGGGAAGAAAAGTGGTTTATGGTAGTGTTGGGGGGTCATGCTGGGTAGTGTAAATGGAGGAAAAGGACTGTGTGTCGAGGGTGGGTTGTGCAGGGGTACTACATTAGGGTGTAGGGTAGGGTATGGTAGGGTAGGGTACTCTCACTTACCTTTAACACTTGTACAATGAGTATACCTTTAGCATGCATGTCTTTGCGTTGTAGTGGCATGCGTGGTAAAGTCATAGTCGTTGTAAAAGTTTGCGTTGTGATAATTTGTGGGGTGATTGCATTTGCCGTGTAATAATTGCGGAGTTTTGGTATGCGGGGTAATTGTTTGCGGAAAAACGTCACATATTCCTGTGATCAGAATAGCGTGTTTTTATGAGGGATAAATAACCCATTTATTTTGTATTCCTTAATTTGATCTGAGAACATCTCAATATGTGCCTTCAAATGTGTGGGAAACAAGATAGCTGCATTATGAACACAAAAAAAGAATCCCAGCCATTCACAATCAATTTAATTTTAGAATATTCGTAAAATTCAGCCAACCAAAAGGTATCTTTGTGGTTTTGAATTTGCATGATGTCCTCATTCAGACTAACTGATATAACTATAATTCTTAGATGCATGCTGGACAGTACCGTTTTAATGTTATTTTTCTCAAAAATGGCTAAAGCAAAATGTGCTTAGTTGGGAAAGCCACCAAATGAGGCTGGGGTTTTTCAGAGAGAATATTTCCTATTGAATTTCCCACTGTCATTACAAAACAATGTTTTTGCCTACCCAACCCATCTTATAAATTGAACCCCAGTCGATCAATCAGCACTAAATTTAACAGCATCAATCTGAGCCTTGGGAGCAATTGTGAGCCTTGCAGCAAAATGTCCTGTTATGTACAGACCTGCAGCAGCTTTTCGAGATATACTTTTTGGACCTCTGCTTCATGCTGTGTTCTGAATAAATCGTTGTTGAGTAACAATGGTGGGACTCTCCATGGATGTGTTCTACAGCATGGGGTTGTATGTGTGGGTTTCCAGCTTTGAGAACTAAACAGCAGAGCCTGTTCTGAGGCTGTTCGGCAGGGATGGGCTGCTGGTGGTCCTGTAGAAGAGACATCCATCAACTAACTAGTAGTACTGCTCACTAAGTTCACTGATCGTGGAATCAAGCCCAAATTCCTCATCCTGCATTTGGTAGCAGATTTGTGATGTCCCTTATAGGCTTAATCATGGTGCTGGTGGTTGGTTCCGGGACTCATTTGGCAGTGATAGATTTGGAGCCCTGTGGACACTTGATATATGTATGTCTGCATGCTCCTTAGCAGGTCAGATGTGGAGGGGATTCTTTCCCCTGTACTTGAATGAAAGAAATTAAGTAAATAGTTATTTATTAAGTGCACTGCTGCCCCAAGGGGAATCCTGCTTCTGGATGTTTGATCTCTCTAAATAATATGTCTGATCTTAAAATAAAAACTCTCCTTCAAGGAAATTAAAGCTAGCTTGGTGATGACTGTACAACAGAAAGCCTTACCATATGGTTAAAGCAAATGTGAGACAGTGGCCTTTTGTTCATGCCAGAACTTCATCGCCTCCTGGCTGGTTTTCAGGTTCTCAGTGGCCTTCTACTAGAAGTGCTGCAAATGAATACTGAGAGCTAAAATGTAGATAACAAATTCCTGGGGTGGGGGTGGGCTACTTGGGAGTCTGCTCCAACCCCTCCTTCACAAGACTAAGAGGTCCCCTAAAAGGGTGGCCACACTGGAGCTCAAAGGGACTGAACCCAAATAATTTCTGTGCCACCTCCCTGTAGGTCAAAAGAAGGCATGGTAAGAGGTTGTTCCACTTCCATCTCCAGGGTTCTAGCAGCCTGTAATCATGCATTTAAAGGTCTTGCTGAACCTCTCAACAAGACCATTGTTCTGGGGTGGTAGGGCGTGATGAACTTATAAAATACTCCACACTCATCTCTCATTGACTTCATGTAGGCAGACATGAAGTTTGTGCGCCCTGTCAGACACTACTCCTTTGGGGAACCTCGCCTGGGTAAAAGTCACCGTCAGGGCCCTGCCCACTTCAGGTACGGTCACAGTCCTGAGAGGTATAGCCTGTGGGTAGCTAGTTGCATGGTATGCATGGTCCACCAATACCAGGATATATGTAATAAGGGGAAATAAGTCCATGTAGCCAGAGTGTAGATCAATGAAGCAGGTTTATTATAGATCTTAAGGTGAGCCCCACCAGGAGCAACTCCCTTGCTGCTCAGCCCATACTCCCAACTGACACTCATCCACCAGGCATCCCCAACATTCTATTACCTCACCTGCACCAGCATTCCATAACACATCCACTCTAGCTGCTCAGCAAGGCAGTGAAGCAGGAAAGATGCATAGCACTGAGAACCAGATACCACAATAAACCTGTGGGCTAAGGCAGTCTTGGGGTCCACGGGCTCAATGTTAATGCCCACCCTTTAACATGGGGTGTCAACAGCAGGTAAGAGAACCAGGGAGGCTTTACATTTTTCACTGACTTCTCACTGGCCTGGCATGTAGGGCATGACCTGCACAATTCAATGCATCTGAGGTCAAATGTGTGAGCCCCTAGTGAAATGTTATCTGGCTTTTTTTATTTTTTGTTATTTTTTTTATTGATTTATTAATGCTCAACATAACAAGGCACATTGACATGTCATCAGTCATCTTCCCAGTGTGCAGTATAACATAGGGGTAACCACAATTCAACATTGTGCGGCAGGTTGTGTTACATCTTTTTAGCATGTCCCCACCTCCCAATCATTACATACATATTGTAACATATGGCTATCACGCGGGATCGCCATCTGCAGCCTCCACCCCCGTCATTTCCACAGTGTCTGACTGTCTCAAATATTCTATCAGCGGTTCCCAATAATCCACCGGTCTTGATCTAGGCGGTAATTCTACCTTACAGTATGTCATATCTGCCAGCCAGTCTTTAACCCTCGGGCTACGGTCCCAGCAAATCGCCACACGCCTTTTCGCCAGAAGCAGCGCCACCGCTAACAACTTAATTTCCATGCCGGCTTCACATAAGTAATACCAAGTAAACAGACCTTCACTGTGCATTCTAGTGCCACTTGTAACATTTTGGACATTGCCCCCACAATCTGCTCCCAATATTCTCGCACTCGTGCACAATTCCATGCTAGATGTAGAAAATCGGCCTACTCCGCCCCACATCTCTTACATGAGTGCTCGTCCCGCAGCCCTATTTTCCAGAGTTTGTGTGGTGTGTGGTTTACCTGGTGTAGATATTTCAGATGTATAATTCGGAGGTTGCCATTTGGAGTGAGGAGCGTGGTAATCACACAACTAGCCGACCACTCTGCATCCATTAACGGGGTGTCTAATCCTGCATTCCACAGTAACCTAACTCGGGAGTCCTCCTCACCCATCTCCCTCTGCATTGCTCGATATAGACGGGCTACCATATGCCTTCGTACAGGCTTCGTGATTATCTCCTGTAGCGGTGAGAATGTACTAGGTTCTACAGGGAAATCTTCTTAAAGCGTTCTGACCGATGCTCTAAGCCTGTGGTAGGTGAATTTAAACAGTAGTGTCTGATTTGCAATATATGCCATTTGATCCGATTCTATAAATATCCCATTTACATATAGGTCCCCCAGCGTACTAATGCCTGCTCGGCGAAGCATAGCCATATTGCCTTTCTCCTGGGTCACTGAAATCTCTGGATGATGCTCCAAAGGAAGAGCCGGTGCGTACAGAGGTGCTTTCCCCGCCATTTTATCCAGTTTACTCCAGGCCACTGCTGTGGCCTGTATCGGATTCATAGCTGTGGACGAAAGGTCCAGTCGGTGACCTAGCAAGCCGTTAACCAGCGGGTGGGGTGTGCTATCCATTCCTCCACCATCAGGTGCGGCAGATATTTCTCAGGATGGTACCAATAGTGGGCATATTGTGCCTGCGCACAGAGATAGTATAGTTGGAAATTGGGAGCGGCAAACCCGCCCTTAACATAGGGCATGGTGAGGGTTTTCCAGCTCATTCTAGCCTGCTTACCAGCCCAGACCAGCTTTGTTAAATGTCCCTGAAGTGTTTGGAAAAAATGCTGTGGTAACGTGATCAGTATATTATTAAACAAATACAGGAATCTGGGCAGTACCACCATCTTCACTACAGCTATTCTGTCCACCAGTGACAGTGGGAGCCCTCTCCACCTTTCCACTTGTGTGGCCAGCCTCTCCAGCGCGCACCCATAGTTGAGTTGAAGCACCTCTGCCTTCTCATTGTGTATCCAGATCCCCAAATATTTGGTTGCCTCTCTCTGCCACACCAGCGGGAATTCCATCTCTCCACTTTCTGTGGAAGCCGTTAGCGGTACTATCAGCGACTTAGCCCAGTTAATTTGTAGGCCGGAAAAACCACCAAAAAGGATAGATTCCCATAGCAATCTGGGCAGATGGACCAATGGATCTCGCACATATAGCACCATGTCGTCTGCATATAGGGAAATGCCCAGCTGTCGTTGGTGAAAGTGTAGCGCAGCGTCTGCATATCGCTGTCTGACCTTACATGTGGAGAAGTGTGGCTCAATGGTTAGAGCGGCAGACCCTGATGCAGAGGTCTAGCCCGGGACCAGGGTTCAATTCCCACCTCGGCGGGTCTTGGGCTCAATTTCCTCGGACCTGATAATTCTTGCCTCGGTGCCTATTCTAATCATGGGTCCCACTCTGCAACTCTGGGCAATAGCTTGCTTAATCTCCACAACGGCCCCCACAACGCTAAGATGCCTGGCTTCACCTTGGGGGTGCCCAGGAGTGGGCACTTCACAGGGAAAAGCCAGGAAGGGTTCCACAGCGGTATTCGTACAAGCGCCGAGATACCCCAGCTGGGGTCGATTCGTGCGCTATACAAGTACACTACATTTACATTTACATTTACATGCTAGTGGTTCTAGCGCAAGGGTGAACAAGAGGGGGGAAAGTGGGCACCCCTGCTGTGTGCCCCGCCCTATACGCACTGAGCTAGACAGCTTGCCATTGACGTGAATTTTCGCTGAGGGGTGTGAGTATAGCAGTCGACTCCAATTAACAAACATAGGCGGGAGACCCATTCTCTCCAATATCACGAACATTTAAATCCACTCTACCGTGTCAAAAGCTTTAGCAGCGTCTAATAGAACCGCCGCCGCTTTCATGTCTGGGTGTAGCGTATTTATCAGTGCGAAGATGGAACGAATATTATTAGAGGTGGACCTCCCTGGGATGAACCCAGCTTGGTCGGATAGCACCATCGTTGGCATTAGCGGGGTTAATCGGGTGGCTAATATTTTTGCGAGGATTTTAGTGTCAATGTTAATCAATGATAGAGGCCTATACGAGTCCCATCTGTATGCAGGCTTATTTGGTTTTAATAGGGTAATGATCAGCGCTTCTCGTAATGTGGGGGGTAGAATGCCACTCTCAAGCGCCTCATCGTACATTGCTAGTATGTGTGGGCTAATCAGTTCACTATAGGCCTTGTAAAATTCTGCACTCAGGCCATCAGGCCCCGGCGCTTTGCCATTAGGCAATGCCCGAATCGCCTCTTGCACATCTTGTACACTGATAGGCTGAGATAGATATTCTCTATGTCCGTCCGCAAGCCATACCAACCCTATGTCCTCTAAATAGGCTTCTAGGTCTTCTCTACGTCTCCCCCCGCCGGAGGCATACATCTTCTTGAATTCGCGCCTAAACATGTTCACTATCTCTGTGGTTTCATAGTGTGCCGTCATCGTCTAGGATGTGTGTGATGGTAGGATGTGTTTCCCTAGTGAGGAGTTTTTGTGCCAGAGTGTGACCTACCCTTCCACCTTCCCCATAGGCTCTAGGCACACTTCGCTTTGCCACATAATTAACCTCATCCTCTGCATATTGATCATACTGAACCATCTGTTCTTTTAGCCTTGCCAATATCTCATTCTCACCCGTGCACTCATACTCGCGTTCCAATCTCTGCAATTCCTCCTCCAACCTTTGCAGTTGATTCCGTATATCTTTGAGTATGCCTGCTGTAGTTCCAATACATATCCCTCGGATATTGGCCTTGAAGGCCTCCCACAGCACCCCCGCACTCTTTACAGACCCCACATTGATATTAAAATAAGACTCCACTGCCTCACGCACTGTCTCATGATACACGGGGTCCAGCAACGCTTTAGCATTGAATCTCCAAATGTAATCCCCAGGGTCATACCGTGGCACCACCATAGACATCAGCACCGGATTATGATCCGATAATGTCCGGGGCATATGCGTGACAGAGCACACCCAGCCATTGGTTTGTGTGCTTATCAACCAGTAATCTAGTCTGGACCAACTGGCATGGATCGTGCATATGTGTGTTCCCTCCCGTGCTTCCGGATGTCGTACTCGCCATGGGTCAACCAGGTCCCACTCCACCATACTAGCCTTCATTTCCACCTGTGCTCTTACATGTGGTTCAGTGGTGCCAGGCGATCTGTCAACCATTTGGTCTAACACTAGGTTATGATCACTGCCCCATATTACGTGCATTTACGCTAGCTCCCGAAGCACCCCTCTCACTTCTCTGACAAAATGTGGGTGATCTATATTCGGCCCGTACGTGTTTAGCATAGTGACCTTCTTACGTCGCAACATTCCCTTCATCATTACCCATCTGCCATTATCTCCTGCCTGTATGTCTTCCACTGTGAATTTCGTCCCTTTTTTAACAAGTATCATAACCCACATTATAAGATCATTACACTCAAACACAAAGGTGCTGGAAATGCCTATTTGCGAATGCACATCTTAGCAATTATTCAGCCGGAAAGTACTAGTGGTATATAGTACAATGTGGTGCTCTCAAAGCAATAAGTCTCCCGTCACCCTTCCAGAGACAAGGAAGAAACTCTAAAAAAAAAAATCTCTGTTGAGTTCACAAGTGTTATGCACATATGCTGAGGCACACCAAACTTAGTCCATACTGTAATAAAGGTAGTGTGCAATATAATAAGCAGAGGAAGTCTGTAAGAAAATTAGTTTCTCTTTATTTTCTTCTCACAATCCAATTACAAAACACACTGGCAGCCGACACATGTTTCGTCCAAAAGACTTTTTCAAGGCAAGTTGTTATATTAAGGGACAGCCGGAACCCCCAGAGGCAAAGTGTCGGTGGTAATAGTGTCCATGCGATGGTTTCTTTGTGCTGAAAGGACCTGAGTATCTGTGGGTAGACAACCAATTCCTAGCACCGATCATATAGCCATTCACCTTAGTTCACCGTATTCTAAAAAATGGGAATGGCTCAAGGTCTACAATGGTAACAGATATGAAACTGAACTCGGACAAGATGGAGGTCCTCATCCTCGGCTCCACCCCCTCAGCATGGGACGACTCCTGGTGGCCAATTGCCCTGGGTGCATCCCCAACACCCACCGACCACGCACGCAACCTGGGAGTTATCCTCGACTCAATCCTCTCCATGTCCAAGCAAGTCAATGCCGTCTCATCCTGCTGCTTCAACACCCTCCGTATACGCCTTGAGACCCTCACGGGTGAGTAGCGCGCTCTATAAATGCCTTGATTGATTGATTGATTGATATGACTGTGGTACACTGCTGTCAAAAGGATGGGTACCTGCATAGGTACTCCACGTAGTAGTTTAGTTGTAATTAATAGGACTGTGAGAAGTTGGCCTGATGTATGATGTCTCCAGTTCTGGGGCCACCTTATATCAGTCCAAACAATCCCTTATGGTGGTGGTTGTAAGTCAACCTTATAGACAAGCTATCCTAGGGGTAGCATGGACTAAGCAGCCTTAAAGGCTTAACTTCAGAGGGCGAGTGAAGCGAGCTGTTTTACCATATGCAATCCTGTAATACCAAATGAAAGGACACTACACAAGTTATATATTAACAAAATATATGTATTTATTCTTAGAATAATCCCCACTACTCTTTATGAGCAATGAAGCACAAGCGTTTAAATAAAAGCACAGTATAACATACACAAGTTGCACAATTATGGATGAGGCCGGTGGCCACTCAAACCATATATCAAAAAAGTGGTATAACAATCACTAATCGATCAGGGGTAAGGCCTAGGGCCTTGTGAATCGCTTGGACTACACTGGACTAACAGCAGTTAGGACGGGAGTAGCCCGCGGGATTCGGGTGCAGTGCCTAAAGCACAAGCTTGCACCAATGTAAAGTCAATGGTGCGTAAAAGTTATCGAGTTACAGTTTTAAGAGTCTTCCGACTGGGCTAGAAGGACAAAACTTTAGACTTAGACACTAGAGGTGTAAAACACTACAGGAGCACCGGCGCTCAAGAGTTACCTCACCCACAGGAAGCGGGTGCACAGGTGCAAAGGTGTGTCGGGTTTCGTCACGAAGATCTAGGGTGCCTGGAGATGAAGAGGCTGCAGGCGCCCAGAAGAGAAGTGTCCGGTGTGATCCAAGGGTGGATCGAAGTTGTGGAGTACCTGAAAGCAGAGGGGACAGAGTCTGGGTCAGTAGCCAGTGACCAGGAAGGAACCCGGAAGATACCAGGCAATGTCGGGCGCAATCAGGTTAATGTCGTGTAGCTTCTCTCCGCTGCCACGTGGTCTCTGGGGCACCGAGGATGTCCTGGAGTAAATCACGAGCTGTCCCACGAAGGCTCTCGCTGTCGGCGGTGTCGGCTTTAAGATCGGAGTCTACAGGCCTTGGCAAATGCAACCCACGCAGGATTCAAAGATGGCTTAATACTCGGACCAGCAAGGTCTGAGCGGGTGCTCTTTTTCAGGGGAGCGAGGGCCAGTCTGGAGCAACCAGACCAGCTGAGCAAATTCAAGGTTTCGTCGGTACTGGGGCCACTAGCCAACAGGCAAGCGACCGGACCAACACGTCGAGCAGGAAAATGCAAAAGGGTCCCACGCAGCACTCGTCGAGTGTGGAGGGGTGAGCTTCGGTGCACAAGCTGCTCGGGGCTGGAGCTTCTCAGACTCCAATGCACAACTTCAATGGAGCCTTGGATGCTGCACGGTCAGCGCTTCGTAGTTCTTCCAAGATGGCCGCTCCCGCGCTTCAGGTCCCCTCCATGGGTCTCAGCTCTGCAGGGACTGTGGATCGGGCTGTTAGAAGGGTGGCACGCTGGGTCTTGTCGATCTCTGTCGCTCGAGTTCCGGCGGGAACTGCAACAAAGCAAACATCAAGGTGCTGGATGGTGCCTGTTTGCACAGGGTGGTCACTCCTTGACCACAAGGGAGATTCTTCAGTCTTCCACGAGGAGTGGGATGTCGAAGGGTCCAGAGTTTCGTTTCATAAGTTTCAGTCAGGATAATCTGATGTGCATTGGCACTGCTCCCACCTATATTCCAAATCTGGGGGCTTGACTACCTTTGTCCAGTTTCACGCCAGGACTGGGGCTGGATAGCCCCAGAACCGGTTTGACTGGAATCTGCCCAGGGACACCTTGTGCGCCCCAGGCAGTGTCTAGTTTCTTTCAACCCTCCCTGCTACAATCCACTATCTCCTGTCTGGGGTGGTGTGACACCTCCCCGTGACAGGAAACCCTTTGTCCAGGCGTCCTCTGCCGAGTTTCGGTCAGCAGCAGGAGGCCAGACATGTGTCTGTGGCAGCAGCGTCCATTTTGTGATGCTGGGGCTCTGGTTAGGATTAACCGCGTTTTCAGTAAGTAACATGCCTTCACCCTCTAGAAGGGTGGGATGCTATCCCCATTACCAGGACTGGCAAGGGGATAGTATTCCAATGTGTATGACACCAAACACGACATGTTTTGATAAAGCCAAACCAGAGTTGCAATAACCGTAAGGATTATAATGCACTTAAGAGTATATGGTATGGCAGTATCACTGGAACAGCATTAAGGAATTGGTCCCAACACTGCAGTCAGGCTCAGCTCATGCTAGAGCACCATCTCACATAAAACCAAGCACTCTGCC